>NC_087203.1:10785620-10804323 GCF_015104395.2 Macrobrachium nipponense
AATTTACCTCCATTGTACTCCCTTTTGTCCAACTCTATGCTGTCGTACAATTTCTATCTTCCAGCCCACATCTTCGACCAAGACATCAACAGACTCTAGCGAAAGCAGGCAAAACCTAATGGAAATCGCCCTGATTTGACCTAACACGTCAGATTGGGAAAAGGCGGCAGTTTGGCAGCTTATAATGGACATAGGTCAAGGGGCGCCAAGCAGTTTGAAACCAGCCAGCAGCCAGAGCAAAATTCTTCAGTCGATCCTCCAACCCCGCTCCCTCTCTCCCACAGTGGCCTTTGTTGTGTCTCCAGATCCAACCCACCAAAGATCACTTGCAATAAATTCAAAGTCTGGCATTACCAGAAAGACACCTTGTCCCCAGAACAAAGGTACAGTTCGATTTGGAATTGTTCAGTTCCCACTCTTTTACTTTATTTCCATCGCTTTCTGATATTTTCAATCCCTTGCAACCTCCCTAGGACCCTAAGCAAAGTGGTGTATTTTTCTTGTGTTATGTACACTTAAGTGTCATTCCACTTTCCATTTAATTGTACTCTGAATGATTCTCCCTCTTAGCTTTCAGCATTTCCACTTGAACGTTGTTTGCTTTGACATTCGTAGTGACAGTGCAGTTCTGTATTGCAGAGTAGGTGACATGATGCTGTGCACTTATCTGTTCCCACGGTGCCATTGAAGATTTATCTATTTCAATATATATACGCTGTAGAATTCTAATCTACTTAACTCCTTTTAGAGATTTTCCCTAGTATATCTGATTTGCTAGTGACATCATTTGCTCTGTTACTTAATGTGACTACTGTGCCACAGAGCTGGTGACTTGAAGCTCCTGTGCGTGTTTCTTCTGATTTGTTTAATCATAATTATTTAAGTGAAACATTGTTTTTCCCTTAGCTTCCTATTGATTTAATTGTACTTTGACTTTCATTAATATTGCTTACATGTATGGCACCCTCATGTTAGATGCACAATGATCCCAGATATGAACACACTAGACATTGCATGGCTATGCTTGTAACAGTGGCGACCTTACCAGGATTCTTGCAGATCTGTTGCAAGCAGCAATATTGTGAGAGAATTTCAACATTAACCCCTTACCTCTCAGCACTAGCAATCAGTTCCAACTGGCTAAATCCGAGGGATCACAAGTTACTAAATGAATCTTCATCCTAAATCCCATTAGCTTTTGACCAATCCCTAACAGCAGTACACAGAGTAATTTTATTTGATTAGTCATTGCATTTACTGTAGAACTTCGAGTCCGAGGTATTGCACACTTTTCAATCACAGTAGTGTACCCCTCCTCACCTGTATTCCATTCACTGAGAGATTGTTGCCATGTGCAAACTTATTAACTATATTTCTGTGTTATTGCATGCTATTTCAGGACCACGAGTCTCTAATGATTAAACATTAGCTAGGGAGTGCAGTGATCATAGTGTTAAAGTGATGAAATTCGGGCAACTCCACTGTATTGACAGCTCCATTCACCTCTGTGGCCAGCTCACTCAGTAACCAACTCGTTGTTAATAATTATATTTTTTCTACCATTTTTTGGCTCTCTTTTTCGCAGTTTTCATACTCCATTTCTTATTTAACACCATGATAGTCATTTCAACATGAAACACTTGCAAAATCATTCATGCATTAGCAAATATTCATGCATTAGCAAATATTGTATTTGCAGTATACCATCTGTCACCTGTGTCTGACTGCGAGTTATGTGTAACCAGACTCCGCCTACCTGTTCCCATAGCATCTGTCCCAATACTTTACTTTGACAGATTTCAGCCGTCAATTCATGTCATCTGAGTTGACGCAAACTTTCACTAAATGCATGTCATATTCCCCCAACTCATTCATTGCTCTTAAGTAAACATAAGGCCTTGTACTATTATTATATGCTATACCATTTTTATTTTACCTACTCATATCTCATGTGGGAGAACCTAAAAGTTTACATCTTTTTGAGCAATATAGTATTCCATTTATAGCATGTGGGCTCAAGGGAGTTCCTGGTAGAGTGCCTTGAAGGGAGGAACTTGAGCTGGATGCCCTCATAACAAAGATCCAGAAGGTGACCACTATTGTTTATAAGCTATGTCGAGCACATGAGCGTCTGTGGCATGTGACTGTGGCGATCTGTCGCTAACCACACCTTATGAACAATGGGAACCTATATATAATCAACAACACCAGGAACTTCATGCACAAGTTGTTCAGGTATTGACTAATTTGAGGGATGAAGCTCTGAATGAACCAGTTAGATGTTAGGACTTTGGTGATTCAGGCCTTGGTGTTGTGTATCCAAAACACAGGCAACAGTCCCTGGTTCTTATTCTTGAGGGGTCTGGGATTTGCAGCCTTATAAATGAGGCCTGATTTCAGCATGAAGCCAGCCACATTCCCACATTTTGAGGATAACCCTATCCTTCTGTTCCTTGAATCTGGAGGTGTTGGCTTCTTCCTTCATGTGGTATATCTTGAACAGCATCTTCTTCCAGAACAAGCCAGTCTCATCCATACTGAATGCCTGTTCTGGATAGTAGCTCTTCTCCTTTATAATTTTCTTGGAGGTCTCCAAATATTTCATAGCTGCTTCCATATCTGCAGATGCTGCTCCCCATTCAGAGAAATATTCCTCAGCTGGATCAACCTCTGAAATGGGTGGAACCACCCCTTGCTGAAATGAAAACTTTGAGGAGACGTTGGTACTGCTTGTGCTATTCCTCCTCTTCTTCTTCTCCCGTGGGTTTATCGAAGCCTAAGAATTCTAAGTCCAAAGCATTATCACCTTCCTGTGACTGTATGTCACCGCCTTCCTGTGTATGAATGTTGCTCCTTTCTATAGCAGTTGAAAATTCCTGGCACAGTTGTTGCTCTTTTTTGTGAATGTTGTTGGAGTTGTAGGGCATGTTCTTAATACAGTAGTCCTTTGTCAAAAATGCCCAAGCAGATTCCATCTTAACGACTGTCTTACCACACACTGTCAAAATTGTTTTTGCACTACCAAAGAAGTTCATGCTTACAGCCTTACGTATCTCCGCCTCTTTTGTCTTGTGTAACTCACGGTACTTTTGGTCATGCTAAAATTGCAGGCTACCGTGTTATAGCTTTTGCCTTCCTTTAACATATCCAGAAGTTTCACCTTCTTCTGAAGCTTAGGCACTTTGCCAGAAGCCTTAGAGTGAGCAAGGTGTTTAGGAGGCATCTTAGGGCATTGTTGACTGAGATACAGAAGAATTTGAATGAAACACTAAAATACACCATTACACCTGATCAGAAGATGCTACGTACTATGCAGTGAACTGGCAGAGATGTGATGATGTGGGCTCCTACATCCCATCTCAATGATAAATAAGCCTTGAAGGTTCAGCCAATGAGCGGCAAGGAAAATGAATGGCGGTCCTGGATTGGCTTCTTTACAGATGACAGCCAATAGTGTCTCGAGTATCATTGTACCTGAGTAAATCACAATCCCAATATGCATTTTCCCTCTCCCGATTTCTCTGTGGATTGCTGGCTCTGGTAGAACAATTGAAAAAATTACATATAATTGAAGTTTTGCTGTGTTTACTGTAGTATCTGAAAATTAGTAAATCTTCTTTCATCATAAAAAAGGTGTTTACAGTAGTCACAAAATAAACTGTACACTGTGGTAACATGAAAATACTCCACAACAGTCAAACATAACCTTAGCATGTATAGTCCGTCATTCTACAAACTACAACCTATGTATTTAAGTTATGCTCTACTACATATAATTCTAAAACGATTCAATATTTCCAAATCATATTACAATAAAAAAAATATCAATGAAATGTACAGTATGGGCAGAATATCAATGTTGTTGTTATAAGCAATACCATGTATACTTATGCATATATTTCTACGCTACTGATATAGGCAAATGACCCAAGACCTGTACCCAGGCGTGTATCTCTTGGTTTTGCTTGTTCTGTGAACAGTTAATGGACTAAGCATATTTATGGGAATCATGCCCTTAGATGCCTCCTAAACATCCTGCTTTTTCTAAGGCGTCTTGCAAAGAGCCTAAGCGCCAGAGGAAGTCACAGTTAAACCAGTGAGAAGAAACTAGACATGATTGCTTTGTTACGAGAGGACAAAGGTCACATAGAAGTTGCAGCCCTGTATGGCATGACAGGAAGTGCTGTCTCCTTCATAGAGAAGAAATATGAAGAGGGTAGCAACCTTGAATGGCCCTTGTTCGAGAAGAACCTCTGCCTTTAATCATGAACTCTGTATCCCTTTGACAAAGCAGAATTTTGAAGAATTCAAGACCGTACGAAATTGTCAGGTAATAAAAAAAATAGATAAATAAATTAAAAGACGGCATGGGACAGAGAGGGGCATTTCATCGCCAATCAAGTCTCAAGGCACGCTGAGGGTGTGCTGAGCAGCGCTTCTTAGTATTGCCAATCACCTAAGTGTGTTTCTACCCACAACCAAGCCAATTTTCCCATACATTCGCCTCCTACACTCTGAAAAAATGGTCCCTTAAATATATAGATATATTATATTATATATAATATATAATTATTATTTATATCCTAATAATATATAAATATATATATATATATATATATATATATATATATTTTTATATATATATATATATATATATAGATCTATATATATATATATATATATATATTTATAATTAATATATATATATATATATATATATGTATATATATATATATATATATAAAGATTATAAAGAATATTAAAATTAAAATATCTATTATAATAATATAGTATATTATATATATATTTATATATATATATATATATATATGTATATAGATATATAATATATAATATATATATATATATATATATATAATATATAGATATAGTTATATTAGATATATAGATATTATATACATATTATATATATATATATATATATATAAGATATATATATAGATATATATATATATATTAATATATATATATATATATATATATATATATAGATATATATATAGATATATATATATATATATATATATATATATATATATATATATATAGATATATATATGTTATATATAGATATATATATTAGTATATATATATATATATATCTATATAGATATATAATAGTGATCTATATATCTATAGTATATATATATCTATATATATATATATATCTATTATAATAGGATCTATATATCGATATCATATATATATATATATAATATCTTATATGTATCATCTATATAATATATATTATTATATATATATATATATATATATATAATATATATATCTATATTATATATCTATATATATCTATATCTATTCTATTATTATATATCTATACTCATATATACATATATTCTATATGTATATATTATATATATATACTATAGTATATACAATTATATATATATACTATATCCATATATCATATAGATATTATCTATATATATAGTATATATATATATATATCATATATATATAAATATATATATATATATATATAATATATATCTATATATATATTAATTGTTTCATAATATATACTATATATAGTCATATATATATATACTATCATATATATATATATATATAAGTATATATATATATATATATATCATATATAATCTTGATATATATAGATATATATATATATATATAGTCTATATATATATGTATATCATGATATATATATATATCGTATATATAAATATATCTTTATACTATATACCTATAAAACCTATAAAAATACTTGAGTCTTTACTCACACATGTTCAGTGGTGATTCTTGATTACTGAAGAAGTTCAAGTGCAGGTCTAATCATAAAGCACGAAATTTCTTTCCTCATCAGTATTTTGCCTTGTACCTTGATCTTGCGCTTGAATACATTTTGATTAAAGATGGTGGCACCAAAATTTTAAAGAAAAATTTAACTGCCTTTTATCAATGATCCCACTGTCTTTACAGAGACTTTGTTTATTTCTAAGTTTAGTGTTATTGTTATTAAGTTTTGAGAATGTTCTCTCAACCACTTTCTTGGTCAAAGCGCAGGTGAAGTGTAAAATACATTACGTTGAGAACATAAGTGAATCCTGAATCTCTCTCTCTCTCTCTCTCTCTCTCTCTCTCTCGTCTCTCTCTTCTCTCATCTCTCTCTCTCTCTCTCTCTCTCTCTCTCTCTCTCTCTCTCTTATATTACGACTTCGTGGTATATATAGCAATTGTCTTTATTTTTTAAAAATCAATAAAATAAATTGGTAAATATAAGAAATTTTCTCTATGTTCTCTTACGCAAAGGTGAATTTTACCTTAAGTATCCCTTACCCTTACAAAAGCCTGAAATCCCCTACCGTAGGGGATTTCCCCTACGAGTGGCAACACTGGAGTTACCACAGGTTCCACTCGTCATTTATAGACCATTGAAGTTAGATGAACATCTTTCCCGCTAAATCCATTCATTGGAAGACGAACTATGGCTCCATTGATCTCTATTCTTTTAACTTTAATCGCACCTTGATATTTGAATTCGTGTACAAGTTTCTCTTCCGAGTACGTCATCACCTTAGGGTGATTCCAAAAAGCATGTATTGCATAACCTACTCTAACTTCTCCAAGATGCAATAATGCTTTTAATATTTCACTTCCTTGTGCTTGGGCTGATTCTACGGTCAGTTTTCCTCAGCCTTCAGATGATATCTAAGGCTCTCAGCCACATCATTTAACAATGTTTCTGTACGCACTGTAAACGTCGCAACTAGAATCTTCCAGATTATAGGTAACTACTTATCAAAGGGGGTTTCATATATTCATTTTTCTACTTCACATATACATTTCTGGTCAATTTCCCTTTGCTCCGCACTGGAGCAATATGATTCCAGTGTATTCATCATACTAGAGCAATCCGTTGCCATGCCAGAAGGCATTAGGAGGTTTTATGTGGTTCCCTTACGACGAATGATATAAATTTCATCCAGTCCGTCGAGATCGTTCCCAGCACTGAGGTTTAGTATAAAAATCTCCCCTTGCTCAACCACCTCGTGTGCTTTGATTCTACTGGTGGGGTGGTTTGCTATCCAACTCCACCCTCCTTCAAGTTAAAAGACCAGTGAATTCCGTAATCCAGTGCCATGCAAAGGTCGCCAACGAAACAGAGAGGGAAGGGGAAAACGTAAGGAAGGAGGAGTATAATACTTGTATGTCCCAAACTTCGGTTGAGTCCGCAGCAGAGAGTGTAAGCGTAAAAGAGCATAAACTCCCTGCAATGAATCCCAAAAGTTCCCACCTCGTCAAGGGGATTGGGCCAGGGGGTATGTCTTCACAAATCACTAAGTATGTACAAAATGCTTGACTTCACACCTAAGTATCTCAAACTTCTTAATGCCTCAGGAGTAGGTGTAAAATAGTAAATGAAGGAAATCGTGTGTGTATGTGTACGTGTGTGTGTGTGTGTGTGCACCCTTGTGCGTGGGGGAGGGACCTTTCTATTTATGTTGGAGTTATATTTAAAGATTTTAGGTTGATTAGATTGTAATTCAGCGTAGAGGAAGCGTGCTGTCATAGATCAATAGTAGTTCGTTAGACCCATATTAAATCACGTTCTGTAATTACGGAAGAATCAGTTGACATATAAGGAATAGTTTGAGAAGTTTCGACGTCTTGTATAAATGTTCAAGAATAAAAGAAACCATCTGCTTTACGTCCGCATTTCTTGATTCCTCTTAGAGGGTGGTATCGTACGAGGCGATTCCAGCTTCGTAAGATGTCTGTGGTTATTCATAATACATAGTGAAACTAATGACTGGTTAGTATTGGCAAACTTTTGAATAATCATGACTTCGTGTAAAAAATAGAACATTAATTAGTCTTCATTCCTTGCACCATACGCCGAAATCAAATGGAATGCTATTCGTCATTGTTGAAAGTATTTAAAACATTAATGTCGTTCAGAATTACGATCCGACAATTCCTTTATCTGGGACCTCTGTATTTACGGTATGTAGCGGAACCACGACTAAGAATTTTCGAGAGAGAGAGAGAGAGAGAGAGAGAGAGAGAGAGAAGTGAGAGGACGATGCGAACCTATCATCAAACATGCATGGACCCTTTCCTTCCCCTGGGGAAGTAATAGGCTTATCGGTCTGACTGTCATGTGGCAAAATAAAAGTGATGTAGTTCCACCAGGATGTCTTTTTTTTTTTTTTTTTTTTTTTTTTTTTTTTTTTTTTTGGGGGGGGGGGCGTTGGGCGGGGGGAAGGTGGAATTTGTAGTTGACATCTTTTATACATGAAACGTAACTTCAAACAGACAGTATTTTTTATGTATAGGACTCTCCCAACTCACCTACGTCTCTCGATAACATTGAAATGTAGAAAATTTATGCAGCAACGACGGAATTCAGATGAACCAAGTACACAAATATGTCTTTGCTGGTAAAATGACCTTGGCTCATACATATATCGGTGCTTAGATAATTGCGCGGTATTATTCTATGATATGTACATATCGCTTGCTAATTTCAGAGAGAAGTTAATCGTGAATTTTTAAATCGGTATCAATTTGCGTATTTATCGTTCTGGGAAACAGTCTTGTTGGTAGAGACAGGCGTTGCCTTCTGCGCTCAAGGTTCCTATCTCTCTCTCTCTCTCTCTCTCTCTCTCTCTCTCTCTCTCTCACACACACACACACACACACAGCACACACACACACACGCACATATATACACACAGATTTCATTTTTCTTTATGAATAGAGCACACGTGTATTTTAATTTCATTTTTATCAGTGTGCCGTTATGAGATCTCATTTCCGTGAATTATATTATGGAAGTTAAGGAGCCATAAAAGTTAATCATAAGACCTCAGAACCATTAGAATTTCCGCATTAAACACATAAATTAATCAACGTGTTTCAGTTATCTCCGTACAATTTATAAGGGTTCTCATATAACAATGGTCTTTTATGGTAACGGCGTTTATAATGTCTACATTATAAATTATTTACATGAAAATTTTCTGCTTGTGCAAAGTACTGAATAAATGCCACCAGGGAAGGAATGGACTGTGAATGTATCGCTGTAAAATATTCGAAACTGATGCATGCTGCATCTTTTTCATGCACAAATGGAATAAGACGATATCAGACAATGTAGTGTCCGGTAATTATATCACAGGAAAAAAACGCTCAGGGAAAAAAGTTACAATATTGGCTAGGGGAAAAGTTACAGAAAAAAAAATCTAACATTAATTTATGGTGTTCGGTCATAAAGCCACAGGGAAAAATTCCCAATAGTTCTTTGGGGTCTTCATCTTTATGATATTTATAGTCTTCTAAAAAAGTTTTTGCGTTAATCACCAAGGGACTTGTACTAACCACGCCGCAAAGGTGGATAACTATCGGGTTAAAACAAACAAAATGATCCCCAACGGGTTTGTGCTTAAGACCAAAGGTGGATACATACCGAGTTAAAGTTTTACCCTTGGGGATTAATATCTGCAAAGGACTAATGGGACTTTTTTTCTGTAACTTTTTCCTGTGACTTTTTACCTGGATTCCAGACAGACATATTGTAATTAACCGAGCAACTTTAAAATATGACATATTGCTACTCAACTGTTCCCTTCTGAATCACCAAACTGGACTGGAGGTTGCCACGAAGCAAAAAGAGTCCGAAAAATAAAGTGCGAGAAATGCCTCGTCTTTGGCGGACCAAGTTAAAACCGTCGTCTATGGATCTAGAACTTACTGGTATCATTGCGTTTCTTGATTCCAGATTTGCTTGTTGACATCCAATATACTCTTTGAAAACAATTAACTACTTGTAATATCAATATACATTTAACTAACTGCGTTCAAACTACTTTAGCGCCGAGTTCCTCAAGTTGACGTTAGCGATGCTATCAATTACCCTTAAGCCTCATGCACAAGCGTTGCAATTCAGATGTTAGGGACTACGTGTTGGACCATCTGGACACTTAAAATTTTCAGATGTTGGAAGTAGAATTGCAGATGGTGACTGTGGGGAGCCTAGACCTAATATTCATTTCGAAAGAAAGGCATCTTTTTTATTTGAAAATGGTAGTTTTCATGGTATGAAGAAATTTCTACCGCCACGCTCTTTTAAGGTCTCCCTGGTTCTTTGTAAGTTGCCTGTAAGAATTCTGTAGTTGACAGAAAGGCAGTTTAGGCACATTTATAATCATGAATTTTGATATGCAACCTGTTTAATATTTTTTTCCAATAACAGTATTAAGAGATTTCTCTAATATCTAACACAAAATCGCTGATGAGATGCAGAGCCGTATATAGAGAGAGTTTAGCCATGGTCGGAACCACTTATTCAAGGTCACTGGCTGATGGGCGCCATCTTGCCTCTGTCCGACTGCCCTGACACAGTCAGAACCGTCACGCACAAGCACGTCGCACACGGAGAAACGTTTCATTAATTTTCGGTAAATTACATACTTTACTCCAATGGTTGGCTGTGTAGCACTAGGCTGTTCCTTGCAGTATGGACAGGGTAAAAGGATGCACAGATTCCCTAGAAACCCAAACAGACGACGACAATGGGAGATTAAAGTGAAACGAGAAAATTGAAAAGCCCATGACAGATCTTATTTGTGTTCGGAAAGTTCAAGATTTTTCCTCTTTACTTTTCATATGTGCAACATTAGCATTTTTTCTTGTAGTAATATAGCATATGACTAAATAACATACTTTCATTGCTGATATTCAGGCCTGTAGTTAACAATGATTTATTTTATCTTTAGGATCATTTTGAGGATGATCAGTACGAATCGGGAAGAGCTCATGGCCTTAAACGCCTTAAGTTATCTGCTGTTCACAAAATCAAAATCCCCGTGACAATTCTGGCAATAGTACTGATGCTACCAGTAGCGATTCTACCAATCCTGTTGGAGAGTTACGAGAAGCAGCATTAATGAGGACGATACAAAATCTCCGAAAGAAAGATAAAAAGGCACAAGAGAAGAAAACAGGGAAATAGCGTCAAGGGGGGAAATTTAAAATCTTTGGTTTTGGATATTTTGAAGCAGCCCCATGCCACTGGATTGCATTTTAGTGCCATCACATCAGACATGGGGAGTGCAAATCGGGCCCTTCTAAAGAGTTTTGGTGTTATCTGTTCCAGAAACTAGCATAGTTAATGGGACCGCTCATCCTATTAGCAAAGAACAATTTCTTTACTTCACCCACGATGTACCACATATCATAAAGAACTTGTGGTCATGTCTGGTGTAAGGCAATATCATTATTCATTTGAGTGACGACATGGTAAAACAGTTTGATTTGCCATCAAAGAAGGTGACAACTGAACATGTCAAAAGTTTGATATCTTTTCAGGAAGGTAGAGATCTGAAGCTTGCGCCAAAACTCTCTGAAACTCCTGTAAATCCATCACATTTCGAGAAAATGAAATTATCTGGCGCTTTAAATTTCGTTAGCAATTCGGTAAAAGCAGGACTTCATTACTTGGTTGAACGCGAAGAATACAGTAAAGATTTGCTTACAACAGCTTGGTTCATTGGTTTGATAAACAATTGGTTCGATTTAATGTCAAGTAGACATCCAATCATGGCACTAAGTCATGTCAATGAATCCTGTTATAAGAAAGCTATACTGCATCTTCAGCAAGTTATAAGAGTGTTTCTTGAAATACGTATTGGAGTTAATGCACCGTGGAAGCCAGTTCAAACTGGAGTGATATTGTCTACCACTTCCATTCTTAATCTCCAAAGAAATTACTTGGCTAAAGGTCACAGATTTTTACTGACAACCAGATTCACTCAAGATTGTCTAGAAAACTGGTTTAGCTCCATAAGACTGAAAAACTAGTGCCAACTGCCTTAGAATTTCGACAGTCTCTGATATTGATATCAGTTGCACAATTTCTGAAATGCTCAAGTGCAAGTAATTATAACGTAGATGACCGCAAGTTTCTAGCTTTCTTTCTTAATAAGCCCAATGTTGAAACAAATGGTGATGCTGAAAATGAAACTGAGGAACATGATTTTGACCAATTCTCAAGTGAAAATTTGATGAATCAAGCAGAACTGAGCAGCCTCCATTATATTACTAGTTACTGCATAAAAAAGTTAAAAAGTCAAATAATCATTGCACGTTTTGTCTTCAAACAATAGAGAGCAACTAGTCAACACAGACAGATCCTTCTCAAAGGTTGGCTCAATGAAAAGAATATAGAAAAAACTGCCTAGTTTATACCACAGATGCCTGCTTCAGGTATTTTCAAAATGCAGAAAATATTTTTCGGGCAAATGAAAAGAGTTTTGGAAACAAGAGCAATTTATTAGGACGACTAGTGCGTTTGGCAAACACTCAGACAAAAAATACAACTTTTCCTTCTTGCCGTGACATTAATGGTAGATTCCTGAAGTTTTTCTTCACACCAAGATTACATATTTATTCTAAAAAAACAAGAGAATATTCGTAAAGCTTGATCGTTAAAATCAAAAGGCAGTGAATTAGGGAGTAAGAGTATGATGATGAGAAAAGCTATAATGAATATGGGTAAACAGTGAATTTTGAAACCATGTATAATATTTCATAATACTTACGTATTTTAAAATTAAAACTGTAATAAAGTTATAAACTATCATGAGTGTTTTGACAAACATCTTAATGTTTGATAGAAACCTTCAGTTAACAATCAGGAGAGAAAAGCCGAGACATCGCTCAGCTGAGTGAGCGCGGCTTAACAGGACAGGAGCAAGATGGCGCCCTGTCAAAAGGTTGGCCAAACTCTCTCTATATACGGCTCTGATGAGATGCACCACCGTCTGACACAGAAGTAGCTTTTGGTATTGTAATGCTGACTAAAAATAGAAAATTGAAAAATCAGATTCTCTTTTTAGAATTGTTTTAACCAGTGAAATGAAATTTTATGTATTATACGGTATTATAGCAACCATTGAATGAAATACCTTGGCACCATAATATTGCTTAACCTAATCAGTCTTAATCATCCCTAGCTATATTAGATATAGGGTCTGACTCCTCGAAGTATATTATTATTATTATTATTATTATTATTATTATTATTATTATTATTATTATTCAGTAGATGTAACCTATTCAGAAGGAACAAGGCCACAGGGCCATTGACTTGAAATTCAAACTTCCAAAGAATATGGTGTTCATTACAGTACAGAATTTTTTTTCTTACACCATGTGCATTTCTATATCTTCCTCTTCCCATCGAAGCGTTTCTTCTTGAATTGGCCAGCCTTAAAGTTTCTCTGGTCTGGGGTGCTCTATATATTCATTTAGCTGGTCTCTTAATGGTTAATCTTATTACTATTATGCACTGCAGTATTATTATTACTGTACATTATTATTCAATGTTATTACAGTAAATAATATGAAAATACAGAATAGTGCCCTAAAAAAATCCACGAATAGACAAGTCCCCTGTGAATAATTTACAGATATGTTCCACAGAAAAAACAGCAAATAGGCAAGTTTCCCACAAATAATTCATAGATAGGTTCCACTGATAATCTATTAATCCGCGAACGTGTGAATCCGCGAACTTTGAGACCGTGTATAGCAGTGGTCGACTGTATGTCAGCAAATGTAACAGATGAGATCACTTACCTTTTAATTACATTTTAACAAAAGGGAAAGGTCGCCATGAAAGCCTGTAGTTCCATTATATTACTTTATTTCACAAAGTTCAAGCGCAGGAAATAAATCGTGACTGGTATGCAATCCAGCAAAACAATTGCATCAATAATCTTGACACAAAATTTACTGTTAACTGGCTCTCAGAATGAAATCAAATTTTACACAATGGCGATGAAATAGGAGCCTATGGCTCGTTAAGAAAAGGAACCAGCTCTGACACTTAGTAGCAGAATCTTGCTTGCTTGCAGCAAGGTTGAGTTATTTATCTTCTAAGGCAACTTCTCACAGATAGGTCGGTAGCAGAAACAAGAGGGGTCGAGCTGACATTCCATCAGATATTTTTGGTGTGGTGCCAGAGAAAATTACACAAAACTAATGTACCAATTCTGTAATTGGTAAAATATACTATTCTCGCCTGTGTGTGTGTATATATATATATATATAGTAATATATATCTATATATATATATATATATATATATAATATATATATATATATTTGTGCATGTGTGTGTGAATGAAGGAAATAATAGTATTAGTAATTAATAAACCTTTATTTAAATGATAGAGTTCAATTTTCAATAATTTTCAACTCTTGCTATATGCAAATATAGCAAATGCTGTAATGTAAATTTCCTCACAACTTTAGTATATTCAACATCAGCCTAATTTCTGTTATAAAGTTTTCAGTTTTAACTATATTATAATATCCTTCTCACGTAAATATATCAAAATAATGCATATCATCAATAACAAAAAAGACCTACGACCTTCAAAAATCTCTTCAAAATTTCAACCTATCCCATTCCCTCTTCTTCATCTCTTCTCCTTGAAAATTGCCTCTAAGCAGCAGTAACAAATTGCACTTATCCAAAATTGTAACTATAGTTTCCATCACTTCATATGTAAGTTGATAACATTAATTTGGATCAAAATATCAAGAACAAGCATGTCATTGGTGTTAAAAACCTATAAACATATCCATTCATTTCTCAGCTCTATACAAGTTGTAAAGAAAACAAGAACAAAAATAATGTCATTAGATATATATATATATATATATATATATATATATATATATATATATATATATATATATATATATATATATATAGCACAACTGTAAATAAACTAAAAGTATTTAAAAAAAATTTCCAGTGGCATGTAAATGGATAAAAATTCATTTCTCATCTATACATATACAAGTACAAGCCGTACACATAACAAGGACCAACAAAAGGTGATTAAGAATATGCCAAAAGTTCAACTACAAAAGGAATTTCACCTGGGAGGGCCAGTGGGAGGTCAAGCATCTGAATGGGGGCCGTACCCCACCTGGCTCCCCCATAGTGACGCCACTGATAACGCATCTCTAGAAATAGATTTCCCAGATAAGGATTTGTGCATAAAAGATTCTCTCATTTGCAATAATTTATCACAATGGAGGGATGATTTACTCCATGGCACGGGGCAAAGGATTATTCCATCAAGAAATCTAATTTATACGGGGAACACACATACTAGTATTCAGCAAGGGCTGTAAATTTGAAAGAAAAATTCTAAGGAAAGGAAATGAGAGATTAGTGAGAGAAATAAAAACTGGCACTCAATTGTTAATTTCAGTCTTACAAGGCAAATCCAAATTGCTATGTTCACTATTGCAAAATCTCCAATTGATCCAATAGGTTTTCTTATAACAATTGAAGGGATTGCTTATAGTCCATGTCGGTTTTGACCTAAATACCGGTGTGGCAACAAGCCAAGACAAAGAGATGCGGCCCGAGATTCAGGACCTAGTAGGTGTAGGTCTGCTCTCTATGTGGACAGAGGTCTCTCCACCGATTTTGAATGTTATTCAGCCTATGAGCCCTCAAGATACGGAAATGGCGTCTTACTTGGAGGAAGTGTGCCGACATTCCTGAGAAGACAATGAAGACCAGCAGAAAGGAGTACACAGGAATATAGTTCTTGGGACAATGATATAAAGTGACTACTAGTATGCCTATCCTCCACATGACTAAGCTATTCCGGCAACCTGGCTTGACACTATCTCAAATCTGTGAACAAAACTACCACCTTGTAAGTAGGTCTGGGGTCCCTACTATATTCCTAGTCTTGCTGTCCGCCCTACCTTTAAGAGAAATTGATGCTTAGTTACTCCTGGAGTAGAGGCAGTGGTGGTTTAATATAATTATATTATATAATATATATATAGTATATATATATATATATATATATATATATATATATATCTATATATATATTATATATATATATATATATATATATATATATATATATATATATATATATATATAATATATATATCTATCTATATATATATATATATATATTGTAACGAATCGTTCCAAATAACTGGGTATCGAACTTACCAGTCATAGAATTCAAAGTTACCTCACAGCAGTCAGATACTTGAACTGCCATAACAGGTAAAATACGACTGAGTACTCTAAAGGCAACAGTGATCCCTTAAAAGCTTATCAAATGTATGAGAAATCAGACTAAGTTTATCAAAACAAGTGTGAGGTATCCTTATAGCCTTAAGTTAATTAAAGGGCATCACTCCATCAAACAACTGTTTACCCTGTCTTAACTCACTTCAAGAAAATTGAAGACTATCACTTGTGGTCTATAAATGAAAATCAAATTTTTTTTATGCAAAAATTTTATTTTTAAATTCAAAACTGTAAGTGAAATTCACAGTTTCACTGTGTAGCAAAAATTTACTGTTACTTGAAAACAACACAAAATTTAATTAAGTCTTGAATTAAATTATTAAGCAAAATTAAATAAAAAAAGATCAACTTATCAAAATATCAAATTAATCAAGTAAAACTCAAGCTGTTAAGAAATACGTAAGATTTAAAAAAAATGTAAATTAAATTACAACTGGTAAAGTGTATAATTGAATCCAGTATGCAAAGTTAAACTATTTAGAAAAACTTCAGAAAATTAATCAAACATTTTGTGAGTGCAACAACATGAAAACGCAAAAATGGTAAATATACAATTTTTTATCAAAATCGAAATTTAAAAGACCTAAACAGATAGTTCAAGTGAAAACAAAAGTACACATATAACAATTCTCATTCAATAAAAGACCGGATAACGTGCGTGATACATTATCTCTCTCTCTCTCTCTCTCTCTCTCTCTCTCTCTCTCTCTCTCTCTCTCTCTCTTTATATATTACACGGTTTTTAACTTGTAACGTATAAGTAAGGATTTTGTAAAGGTCGCTGTTTAGTGTTTGTTAAATTTCTTATGGAACTGCGTTTGTGTAATTAATTGTGAAATCTACACAGATGTTACAATACTGTGTTTTGTAACAGCCCTATGAAGTGTTTGGTGAATTTTGAAGCCACAGCAAGAACAAAAATTTGAGGTACAAGGTAAAGTGATATCTATATAATTTAGATGATAATTCAGAAATACCACTGATGCATTATTTTGCATGGTGTTTTTCACGTGTGTACTTTTGTTTTCTTATGGACTTTAGTTTAATTCTTTTCAAATTTTTATTTTGGTAAATTTGATACTTTTTGCACATTTTGTGTTTTCTGTGTTTTCGGATTCACAATTTCTTTGATTAACTTTCTTAAGTGTTCCTTAATATTAAGATTTAATATTACACACTTGATCCAATTTTAAGGTTTCACAACTGTGATTTAATTTTCATTTATTTAGATTTTCTTTTCAAATTTTAAGTATTTCATAATAGTTTAGATTTCGCTTGATTGATTTAATCTCGTGATAAATTAATATTTTTTACTTAATTTTGTTTAAGATTTAATTCAAAAATTAAATTTTTTGCTGTTTTCAAGTAATAGTAAATTTTTACTTCAAAATAAGATTTTGAACTCTACTTATAAATTTTGAATTTAAAATAAATTGTTGTATTCAAAGTTTTTATGACTGTTTTTTTCATCAATAACCAGTGATAGGAATAAATCTGTATACATACCAGAGTGATAGATTGTGCTGTTCCTTCAATTTTTTTGAAGTGATCGAAGACCAGGGATAGTGTTAAAGTTAATTGATGCAGTGTTGCCCTTTAATTAACTTCAGCCTATATAAATACCTCACACTTGTTTTGACACACTTAGCCTGATTTCTCACATATTTGATAAAGCTTTTTAAGGGATCACTGTCGCCTTTAGAGTACTCAGTCGTATTTTATTTGTTATGAAAGTTCAGTTATCTGGTTGCTGTAAGGTAACTTTGAATTCTATGACTGGTAAGTGTAATAACCAGGTATTTGGAACGCTTCGTAACAGATTTAATTAGTTCCCAGACCTGAGAACAAATTAAAGTCACTCTTGTTTATGTTTTATACTGGTGGTGTTAGGGATATATTTTGATAGGAGAGTGACCACAGAGTTATTTTTTGCATTGTATTGCAAATTGTTAGTTGAGTAATTTAGAGAAAATGGCTCTGTTCAATGTTTATGAATCTTTTACATCTTCCATCCAAGAGTTATCTGAATCCAATTCGACTAAGGCACAGTGGACTGCTTTAACAGTAGCATATGAAGCTAATGTGTCTAATAGTATGATTAAGGCCCAAATCAGATGATTACCCTGCAAGCATTAATGGGATCTGGTAGAATACCTGATGAAGAAGAGTTAGATTTAGTACATGAATTGTTGAATGTTGCCTAGGCAGATTTTATAAATGAGCAAAAGGAATAGAAAGAGAAAAGTGATGCAGAGAAAGTTTTATAAAGCGGAAGATGCAGGCTGAAAGAAGGAGAATAGAGGCTGAAAGAGAAAGAGGAAGAGAAGACAGAGAGAAAGGAGATAGAAAATAAAGAGAAGAGGAAGAAAGAGCAGTAGAGGAACAAAGAAAGAAAAAGAGAGACAAGAAAGGAAAGAGAGAGAGCGAGCAAGGAAGCAGGAAGCTTTTGAACGAGTGATTGAATTGACAAAGGCTCACTCCACATTACATGTGACACTGTCTAACCCTAGCAAAGGTAGTCAAGACCCTGCATTTAATGTGGTAAGAGTG
>NC_087203.1:10804823-10812323 GCF_015104395.2 Macrobrachium nipponense
GTGGTAAGAGTGCAGAAGTTAATTCCTAAGTTTACTGAAGAAGTTGCGGATGAGTTCTTTGATCACTTTGAAAAAGTGGCTTCAGATAAAAGGTCAGTCTTGTTATAAAGTGTCTTAGTTAGTAAAGGGAGAAGTGCCTATTTTGCATTATCAGCTGATCAGTATGACGATTGCAAGGTACTCGAACACAATGTACTACAGTTTATCAGATGACCCTGAGTATTATATGAAAGATTCAGATCTTTAAGAAATGATGACAGAATAACTTTCTTAGGTTATGCTTGCAAAGGGAGAAGACATTTCAAACGATAGTTGGGGACTGGTAGGTTAAAAATCTGAACGAACTTGAAGAATTATTTGTTCTTGAATAATTTCTTAAAGGAATTCTTGAACACATAAGATCCTAATTGAGAGAGAGAGAGAAAGAGAAAGGTTGAGAAACTTGACAAAGCTGCTACGCTAAAAGATGATTTTTTCTTAGTCTCGTACAAGTTATTACACAAAACCACATGACTATTACAACTTATATTTTCTAGAAATTACCTCAATCGATTGTGTCATATGTTGTAAGTTACAGAGTATCTTTGTTGCAAAATGATTGAGCATAATGACATCATACATTTTAGGATCGAGTCACATCGAACCGGAAGCTCCAATAAGTTTTGCTAGGGAAGTGACATCATTTTTCTTTCTAGAACATTCCATGATATCATATTAGTTTAGGTTTGGACTAGAGATAAGAATTTTCATTCAATAATCTCCAATTATATTGTCATTTGTGCCCAACTTGCATCTACTGTGATTTTTAAGGCAGAAGGTCAGTACAAATCGCTTTCTCGTTTTTATTAACGCAACGTTGGGGTACAAAAGCAATACAGTTGGAAAGGAGGTTACAAGGTAAACAAAAAGATCAATAATACCAGAAGGTTAGTTGTCAAAAGGGTAAAAATCAAAGAATAAGTAACAGAAAAACAATCTTACGAATAAATAACAAAAAAACAATCTTACAAGTCCATTCTTACCACAAACAAGCTTAGTTACTAAAGCCAACAAAATAAGATTGGTAATTAAAAACAGGTAACAAAATTGATTCTTCCTAATTACGGAAAAAGTAAAAACAATACATTTCAAAGCGTAAATCAGAAAACAATTGTTTAAAAAATAGATAAAGGAATTCCCACAGTCAAAGAGCAAATAACCAAATACATGACCAAGCTAATAAAGTCCTTACAAAATCAGAATATTATTTATATGAAAAAATACACAAAAACAAGCATATTTTTAAACACGCACACACGCTCATGAGTACATAAAGAACTTATGCACCACATACATGCCCGCACACAAAAAAAACCACACATCACATACGTACATAAATACCCATGGACACACTCACAGAACCAAGGTCTCACAGCTTTTCAATAAACATTTGCATATAATCGCTTTTCAATTTCTTCAATAATAAAACCATATAATCTAAATATACCAGAACTAATGATAATTAAGTCCCCATGCCAGAGTATTATAAAAACTGGAGGAATTACTTAAGTCATTAGCAAACCAGAGAGCTTTTATGCCTTGCATGTAAGGCTCTATCAAAACTCAAAGGAAATAACCCTGTGAGACCCATAATGAGTTCTCTTGGATCTGTGTTGTATAAGTTACCTAAATGGTTGGTCCGTGATGTAACACGTCTTGTGGGAAACATACCACGTACTACTGTTAAGAACAATGTCGGTCGTTCCGTGGAAAGACTAAATATTGTTATTGTGAATTTCGATTTTAAACTCATAGAATTTGATGCAACTTAATTATTCACTAAGGTTCTTGTGCATTATCTTTTATCCTTTTTAAATAAAGAACTAGATTACGTTTCTTTTCACCTTTTCCTCCAGAAATGATAACCGAATTGATCAAACTTTGTATCATTGTCAGTAAATTTGTTTTTCAAAAGAAATTTTATGCTTAAAAGTTTGAAATGGTTATGATGAAACCAATTTTACTTGCCCTTAGTAATCTGTATATGGAGGATTATGAAAAGAGATTGTTACATCCCATACTTTTCAATGGAGTGATAAGATACCATTATGTTGATGATATTGTATGTAAATGGCCACTAACTTAACCCTAGATTGGTATTTGTAGGTCCACCTGTACCAGCGCCACGCCTACCTTTTAAGTTTCCTGCCTCATTTGTGTCAAAATTCCATGTTTAGTGCAGCTGGTTCATCTGGAGGTTCATTAGCCTCCCTGTCATTGTAATAAGCGACAAACATCGCCTCTCCAAGCTCCCACTGCCACTCAGGCTAGTATCATGATCCCATGTGTACCTAGTGATACTGTTCATCTCATAAAATCCCTTTGAGCTGTGATCATGGAAATATAATAACAAAGGGTAATATATGCTATATGTATAGTATGTTACTGATGATTGGCCAAGCTAACATTGTCTATTAGTCTCTCAGACACTCACCAAAACAATACCAATACATTACAGATAGGTAATTCATATTTTTCCCTTCCATTTCTTTCAACTTGGCGAAGAGGAATGGACTCACACAAGAGCAATTGGAGCAGATGGTTTCCAATGATATACAGGCTGTCTTTAGGCCTGTCCACACGAGCGGGCCTGTTCAGCGTGCTCCGGGGTTGACGGGCAAATTCTGGCGTGCCCGATGATGCCAGTAGTGTGTTCAATGCATACGATAAACATGGTGCCTACCGCAAAGAAGATATTGTGTAGCATGATAATTGCTGTGTGTGTGGTGCAAAGAATGGCTCAGTAAAAGAAATGTATATGCTTAACGTACGTCTGCCAGGATCGAAGTTCAAGCCATCGGGCACCACCATGGTGATTTTGCTACAAGAATCATCGAGCAATTTGACGGTTTGCCCGTCAAGTGTGCCTGTTAGAGAGGAGGTCCGACGATCAGGCCCTGTCGTGTGGACAGGCCTTTAGGCGACTTATCAGGGAGTGAAGTTTATGACCAAAGTGTTTCTGAGGTGACTGTTGACTTGCAATAGACATAACCCTTCTATAGCTGTGATTTAGGATATGTAAAATCTTAACACTAAAAATTTCTTTTTTCATGTGTTCCAGGCACCTGAATTTTTTTTCTCCCCAGAATTGTGCTGACAAGTGTAGTGAAGGTCGAGACTTCAACCTTATTGTATTTTCGAGAAATATTTTACAAAGAGAACAGGTCATGTGAGAGTAAATTTATTTTTCACCATATTAAAGTTAGATTTATTAAATAATAATGTGACCTAGTTTTTGGTTTTGTATGTTTGGAGATCAATAGAATAACTATTTGTATTTTTTCTTATTTTCCTCAGCCGGTCCAATTGAACCGGTGATATCTTTTACGTCTGGTAAACCCACAGATACCAATCTAGGGCTAAGATGTAGAGGTATTTCTGTATAAACTTAATGGATTAGTGTCTTTAATTAGACTTAGTTTTGAAGAAGAGAAAGGTGGGGTTTTACCATTTCTAGATGTTAACATTCTCAGGATTACTAGGAAATTTAAATTTTCAGCACATAGAAAATCTATAAATGTTATCCATTACTATTCTAATCATAGAGAGCAGGTGAAAGCATCCACCATGTCATCAGTGTTTCTCTGCGTTCTACGAATATGTAGTCCAGAATTTGTAGAACCTGAAATTGATGAGTTTTATAAAATCACTTTTGAGTGAAAGTACCCAAATTTTTTTAGTATCAAAGCTTTGAAGATGGCTAGGAAAACGATTTTCTCCTTAATAGAAAACGCCTTTTAAGACTAACAACTTATTGGTTTTACCACAGTGTGAAATTTGAAGTAGCGCCTGAGTCGTTTAGAACTTTCTATGTAAATGCTGATTAACCCTCTTACGCCGACTGGACGTATTTTACGTCAACATTTTTTGTCTCCCGTGTGCCGACTGGACGTATTTTACGTCGACTTACAAAAGTTTTTTTTTAAATTCGGAGAAAAATACTTATAGGCCTACCAGCCTAAAACTTTTGAATCACGCGCCTTGGGGGATGCTGGGAGTTCACGGATCAAGGTGTTGTTTTGTTACAATCGTTACGCAGGCGCGCAAGCGCGAATTTCTTTCTTGCTGCACTAAAAAGGTATCTGTGACACATCTCGGAAATTATTTCGTCACTTTGACATAATTTTTGTACCATTGTAAATAGCCGTTACATGAAGTATTATATATGAAAATGTGGCATTTTTATGTAAAATACAAACAATAAAATACTC
This sequence comes from Macrobrachium nipponense, assembly GCF_015104395.2. Lineage (NCBI taxonomy): Eukaryota > Metazoa > Arthropoda > Malacostraca > Decapoda > Palaemonidae > Macrobrachium > Macrobrachium nipponense. The sequence continues at coordinate 10,809,074 of NC_087203.1, forward strand.
ATGATTGTAGCTTTTATCGGTTTTGAGATATTTTCATATAAATAACGATAATTGCCAAAATTTCAACCTTCAGTCAACTTTGACTCTACCGAAATGGTCGAAAAACGCAATTGTAAGCTAAAACGCTTATATTCTAGTAATATTCAATCATTTAACTTCATTTTGCAACAAATTGGAAGTCTCTAGCACAATATTTCGATTTATGGTGAATTTATGAAAAAAACTTTTTCCTTACCGTCCGCGCGGGTAACACTCTTCCGGAAAAAAATCATACATGCGATTGTGGTAATGTTTGCACATTTTAAAATTAGCCGTTATATAAAGTTTTATATATGGAAATGTGCGCAATTTCATGCACAATACAACTAAAATCAACCCATGGTTGTAGCTTTTATCAGTTTTGAGATATTTTCATATAAATAACGATAATTGCCAAAATTTCAACCTTCGGTCAAATTTAACTCTACCGAAAATGGTCGAAAAACGCAATTGTAAGCTAAAACGCTTATATTCTAGTAATAATTCAAGCATTTAACTTAATTTTGCAACAAATTGGAAGTCTCTAGCACAATATTTCGATTTATGGTGGATTTATGAAAAATATAACATTTTCTTTACGTCCGCACGGTAACTCTTCCGAAAAAAATCATACGTGCGATTGTGGTAATGTTTGCACCATTTTAAATTAGCCGTTACATAAAGTTTTATATAGGAAAATGTGCGAAATTTCATGTAGAATACAACAAAAAATAATTGAAGGTTGTAGCTTTTCTTATTTTTGAAATATTTGCATATAAATCACGATAAATAGAAAAAGAAAAAAACCACGTTCGGTCAACTTTGACTCTACCGAAATGGTCGAAAAAGCGCAATTGTAAGCTAAAAACTTCTTACATTCTAGTGATATTCAGTCATTTATCTTCATCTTGAAACAAATTCGAAGTCTCTAGCAAAATATTTAGATTTATGGTGAATTTAAAAAAAAATCTTTCCTTCCCTCCGCGCGCGGATTCTCCGCCACAAATCTCCGAAATACGTACGTCCCATTCTCGGAATATTTGCTCCGTTTCATATTAGGCATTTCATAGAGTTTTATATATGAAAATGTGCACAATTTAATGTAGAATAAAACGAAAAATATTTGAAGGTTGTAGCTTTTCTTATTTCCGAAATAATTGCATATAAAAAATATATATATAAAAAAAATCGACATTCGGTCAACTTTAACTCGTCAAATATGGTCGAAAACTGCAATTGTAAGCTAATACTCTTACAGTATAGTAATATTCAATTATGTTTCTTCATTTTGAAAGAAATTGGAAGTCTCTAGGACAATATGTAGATTTATGGGGAATTTTTGAACAAAATATTTGTTTACGTCCGCGCGTTACGAATTCATGCATTATTTTGTTGATTATTAATATTTTCTCTGTGTTGCTTTTATCGTTTTACAATGTTATATACCAAAATGATCGCAATTTAGTGTAAATTACAACGAAAAAAAAGTAACTTGTTACCTTTAACCGTTTTGCGCACAGCGTGATTTGAATACAATTATATATGAAATTTTGTTTTTGCGCTATCATATATCGCATTATTTATATATGATAATGATAATTTTTTTTTCATTTCTGATGGTTGCATACTAAATTTCAGGCAATGACAAAAAAAGGAGCCAAAAATGAACTCTTAATCTTGAAAACTAAGCGCGCTGTGAATTTTTGAAAACATATTTTTTGTTTTTTCCGCTTCCGCGCTCACTCTGAAACACCTCCGGCACACGGGAGACAATTTTTTATTTACCGCTCCGGCGTAAGAGGGTTAAAAACATCCCAAAAATAGAAATATATGATTATGATGTTCCACGCAGGAATTGCTCAATAAAACATATTGGTCAAACTGGCAAAGCTCTAAATGTACGAATAAAACCACATCAGTATAGTGTAAGAACTTTTCAGTCCTCCAATACTAAAGTTTTACCTGAAATGACTTTTTATCATCACACTAACTGGCAAAAGTACAGAGATAATTGCTTGAAATGATTATGCAAAGCTTAACACCCTAGATCCACCTCATAAAATCTAACCATAGGGACATAGTGAACGTTAGTAACTGTTCTAGTCTTTTTAAATTATATGGTTCTATTACAGAAGAAATTGTTAGGCAATTATATGCAAATATTTCTTTAACTTTGAGAGTGTTTTTTGTAAGCATGTCTGTGGGCGTTTGTGTATGTATGTGATGTGTAGTTTTGTTTTTGTATGCGTGTGTGGTGTATAACATTCTTCATGTGCTCTTTAGTGTATCTGTCTGAAAATGTGGAAATCTGAACGAGCGAGTTTTAGTCTAAACAATATTCTGAATTTGTAATAATTTTATTAGCTTAGTTATATGTTTGGTTACTTACTTTCTGATTATGAGAATTGGTTCATACCTGTTTTTGAGCATCCTTTTGTTTTCCATTTTCGCTTTGAAATGTGTAGTTTTGTACTTTTCCTTAATTAGAAGTGATCAATTTGGTCATCTATTTTTAACTACCTATCTTATTGTTGTTAGCTTTCGAACTGGTTGTGACTTAGCTTGTTTGTGGTAAGAATGGACTTATAAGATGGTTTTAGTGTTACTTATCCTACATTATGTTTCATCTTGAAATGATTTTCTTCTTTTTTATACGTAAAGTTTTCTTGCATACAAAAATTCTCTTCGTTTATTCATTATACCTTGAAAATTTATAGTAATTACGAGAAAGTATTCTGTACTTATCTTTTCATTTTTCCCCCTTATTCCTAACCTGCAAATCTGATATCACGCGACAGCTTTGTGATTTCTGTACATATACATACATATGAGTATACATATATATGTATGTATATATATATATATATATATATATATCATATATAATGATATATATATATATATATATGTATATATATATATTATATATATATATATATATATAATTATATATTATATATATCACGTTCTGAATTCTGTCTTTGAGAATAAGGACCAAATTATTTACCTCCAAGGTTCATCACAACCATCCAGAACTGATAATACTGAAGATCACTTCGTAAACACTAAAAAGGTCCTTGGTTTTTACCATTAGGATACATATATGACAATTACTAGACACTTGAGCAAATTGAGGCACTAAATAAAAGTACTCTGATCTAAAATTAAAGGTTTACCCACCGAAGAAGCCTAGCACCTGGAGATACGAACCTATAAGAATCATAGTACAGAA
>NC_087203.1:10814823-10877323 GCF_015104395.2 Macrobrachium nipponense
AAATATCGAATGCATTATTCGTACGTATGAGAGATTTAGATCATCCTATTAACTGGAGTCAAGCAAGAGCCTTAATTCCATGTAATGACACAGTTAAAAGGAATATCATTGAATCTTGCTTCATCAAGTCAAATAATGGAAATGTTCTAAATTTAAGTATTGGTTTATTTAAACTCGATGCCTTCGTGATGAAAAAAGTTGTAGATAAATATAAGCAACAAAATAATATATTTAGTGTTTACATGTTTTGGACGATATGAAAACGTTGTAGTTTCTGTTAGGGTTAAATTTATGTTTAAGTTTGTGACCGTGTGATATCCGATAATCCTGGATCATCTCTTTGAATTTTACCCTTTTGATGATTAACCATCTGGTATTCTTGATCTTTTTGTTTACCTGATAGGTCTGTTTCCAACTGTATTTCATTCGTTCCTTGACAATGTCTTAGTAAAGACGAAAGCGATTGGATTTATGCATATCATTATCCTGTGGTATTTTCTTATTTAATGAAGTCACGTGCATCTACTGTGATTTTTTAAGCATATAATATCTATATATATATATATATATATATATATATATATATATATATATATATATATATATATATATATATCTTAAACGGTTTTAAGATCAAATGACACTCGTTTTAACAAAATTAAACAAACTGCTAACAGGCAACTACACCTACCCTTGCTCCATTGCAGAATCACTCTGGGGAGTTGGCTGAAAATGCAAGCTAGGCAAATAAATTCCTGGTGTTACAAAAATATACTTTTTTCCCCAAATCAGCTAACATTAAAATGGAATCAAATCAATTAATAAAATGGAATAAAATGAATTATCTCTGACCCAAAAGAAACGTTAAACTATCGGTTTTCTCTCAAAATCATATTTAATTAAGTAACCCCCCTCTTATATCATTATGTCCGTCTAATCATAACATTTTAATAAGTCAATAGAAGTCTTAGAGAATCCGTTTTTCTATATGGTGACTTCGAATCCATCTGAAATAAAGAGACCACAATTATAACACCGCCTTAACCATGAAAGTTAATCAAAAAGAATGTGTAACGCACCACACTTCTCTTTCTCCAGACCTAACAATTATTACTTCAAAGGTTAACTTTTTCCAAGTTCTTTCTTACATTACCTTATTCGATGGGTCTGCAACACCTTGAAATACCTCTTCCAGGCTTGTTCCCCACTCTGTCACAACCAATCAGTGACCCTCTTGGCACTTATCCACCCATAATATAAGTCATATACTGTTCGTTACGAACACACACAGACACACCCTTTGTTGCACCCAACAAACACGGGTGCTCCATGCTCGAAGTCCGTAATCTTCAAGGCGTCATTGACCACAAAATGCATTGGTAATCTATCCTGCCCTTTTTCATTTCAGCATCTTCGAGGAATCCAGCGCTGGTCTCTAACCAACTTATCTCTAACCGGAAAGAGCCGAGATTAACAATTCACTATCGTGCCTTAAAGATATATATATATATATGTATCTATCTATCTATATATATATTATATATATATATATATATATATGTGTGTGTGTGTGTGTGTGTGTGTGTGTGTGTGTGAGTGCATGTGTGTGTGTGCGCGTGTGTGTGTGTGTGTTTTTGTATGGGTCTGAATTGATAAACCGATAGGTGGTCACTAAACAGTGGAGCATCATCATTGGTGCTGAGAAGGCCGCAGAAAGACAAGTATTTTACAGGAACCCTCTTTAGAAATCCTGCAAAGTAGAGTGAAGGACACTGCAGTGACTCAGTACTTACATTCGCACCTTCTAAAACCTATCATACACGTGTTAATATGTGCTTTGTGTTAAGTATTCCCACAGAACATTACGTGCCAGTATATCTACTATGATTAATAAGTAGCGGTATTTCTTTAGTATCATAATGAGAACTATGCAGATTACTTTTACCTTTTTAAACTATTTTATTTTTCTCATTTCATCATTTATACGTGTGATTAAACTCCTCATTCTGAATTCAACCAACCAGCTAATACTTATCCATCCGGAATTCAAAAAAATTGCAAGTTTCTTTGAGAATTTAAGAGTATCCTTTGGAAAATTAAGTGATAGAAGATATATATTTGTAGGGTCATGGTAGAAATGGCGAATATGACAATCACTATGATTTAAGCGGGGAAATTGTTTTTTTTTTTTTAAGTTATTTGCAGTCAATGAAACGCCCAAGGAAGAATTACAATTCTGATCTCGGTAAAGCCTAATAAATTGTAATATTTTTTTCAAATTGTCTCGTCATTATGTCTGTTTTTTTTTTCTTTATAGCAGAAAACATTATGCTTATCAATCTGTGCAAGTGTTTGTCATGCAAGTGCCCTTTCATTTATAGTGTCCGGAAGAGGAGGTTATATTAATGGGGAATATCGGTGTAAGAACCTTATTCTAGGAGAGCCAGTGAAAAGTAAATCAAAGAAAATAAAAAGCGCCTTGTCTCAATCACTGTCAGAAAGCTGTGCATGATTAGTGGACATTTTAAATGTTCAAATGAATGACGTGAATAAGGCTCTTGGTTGCTCTGAATTCTCGAGAATTTACATAAATCCATTCTGCGTTTGATTTTATTTTAAGATTGTTGAAAAAGAAAGAAAGAGATTACGAAAATGCCGATTTTAAGAGCACTGCACCATATCCGACACGTTTGGCCTCATTCTTCAAGGGAATTGAAAGGTAGGGAGATCGGCTGACGATCACGTTCCCTACATACAGACTAATAAGATATTGGCACTGATGAAAAAATTAAGTAAGACATATAAGGAAACTTTATGAAAATATAAGAGCACATCGACAAAATGCCGATTTCTTATATCTATGCTACCCGGATAGCTTTTATATTCAACGTCACAAGTGTCTTCATTTGGCCAGCTGTTTACATGTAAACCATGTAACATGTATTAGAATTTTGCTTAGTGCCAGTAATCTTTAGCAGATCATGAACAAAATAAAAGCTACTGAGGCTAGATGGCTGTAATTTGGCATGCGTGATGACTGGAGGGTAGATAATCACCATGCCAATTTGCAGTCCTCTAGTCTCAGTAGTGTTTAAGATCTTAAAGGGAAAAGAAAAAGTGCGGACGGACAGACAGTGCCATATCAACAGTCTTCTTTTGCCGAAAATAAAAGGTAAAAATCTGGTAACAATGTTCTGTTCAAGCTGAATGTATCACTAGAATTAGGTACATTACTTTCAATCATTAGAAAAACTTTACTGAAATATTCTGGAAATTTTTGAAGGCCTTACTTACATAGAGAAATATAGAAAAAAATGTGATCTTTTACTCTCAAAGGCAGGTTATCCGCAATTAGGAACGATCAAGACTTAATCCATATCCAGGTACACTCGGCAAGGAAAGTCAGAATACAGTTTTCATTAGCTTTCATTTATCGAATTTCCCACTTGTTTTTACTGAAAAGACATAAGCTCGTTAAATTTACGCTAGAATATGAAAATACATTGCAAATTGTATCATATAAGTTAATACTGCAAAGCAAAACCGTTCAGATACTTAACAACACGATGTATGTCCCAAGTAATTGGAATTTCTCAGATGGATTCGTTCATAGAGATTGTAGTACTATGTATCACGACGACAATATTTACTCGTTTTCCTTCCTGAACTGGCATATTATTGCATCATCGTAAGGGTGGAATATAATTATTTTAGTTTCTACAAATTTATGTTTGTATCCAAAGCATTTAAAGTTAGCTGACGTCAATGGCAGTCAATGTTGCGACGTCTTAGGTAGGTTGAGCAAATCTAGTTGCATCCGCAAGAGCGTTTTCCATGATGTGAGGAGGAGCCCTGGAACTTCGAGCGTGAAAGCGCAAGCCACTGGATACTGGCTTACGTAACGGATTTCACTCTTTGATTACTGTGGCGTTGACATGGATCGAATGCTAGTTGCTGTTTACAAAGCTATTGTCTTTAAAATAAAATCTTTATCAAGGTTAAAGTAGCATGTCAGCTCAAAAGATTTTCTGGCTCTGCTCCCATCACAAAGCAGTTCGAAGTTACCCTACACGGCTGCATTACTTTGCCGCGAGGCTGAAAGATCTCCCAACACATCAGCCTTTTTTGCACGATATAAAACTTTCATTGTCTGTGCAATACATTTTGAGTTATTTGTGGTAATAAATATTTTATTTAACACAGCTTTTTTCGTGAATGATTTGTGGATAAAAAACGATTTTCAGAAGTACAGACTGTATCAAGAGAGCAAGAATGACCGCAGCTGTGTTTGAAATTTTCCACGTCTTTTTACAATATTTGAATGTTACGGCAACTGTCGAATGAAATCAAGATTAGAGTATGAGCTTCTAAGAGAATTAACTTGAATACTATGCTCCTACAAATTTTATCTAGCATAGTGCAGCACGATCTTGGCAGCCATATTACCCTGTTTCCCAGGTATCTATGCACCAACTCACCGCTCTTTCTTCAGTCTTTCCCTATCACAAGTCCGTCACCAATATTATAATTCTCTCTCTCTCTCTCTCTCTCTCTCTCTCTCTCTCTCTCTCCACTTCTATAACATACTTTAAAAAATGTATTTCGCCACCCAATTTCCCATAGAAAATATAATGAACTTAAGTAGTTATAAATATACCTATGCTCTCACGTAAGCAGATTTTGCTCTCTCTCTCTCTCTCTCTCTCTCTCTCTCTCTCTCTCTCTCTCTCGTCATAGTATTTCATTCTTTCTATATTGTTCCTCACGATTTCCATAAGTACTACCCAAATTTTAAAACATTTTCTCTCTTTTTTTAAGATCCATCTTCAATTATGCATGAATTTTATGTCAGTTTAGTGTCAAACATTACTTATAAGTAAGGTTTCCCAGTAGGTTTTAAAAAAGGATGAACGATATTCTACTCTGAACTGACGTTACCAAACCAACATTAACGAATAATATAGAGCATGTTACTACATTCAAGAATAAATGGTTATAGGACTTCTACAGGATCTTTATGGTGTAAAATTAACCCTGATTAATAATGGAAATCTAAAAAGCAAAAAACGCAATGATTCTGAAACTCCGCCGCCTTTCTAGAGTTGCCAGGTGTGGCATTATTGAACAAAATGTGTAATAAAATTGAAGAAAATTGTATCTGCACTATTCTTGTCGATTGTACATTCATTTGGTTAGGCAAAGGTGGTTGGCTGTTGGCACTGATCAAAGGAACAATCCAATAGATTTCGTCGACTGTCTCCGTCAGCATCTGGACTCGATAGCTAGAAATTATACGTCTTTCCAAAGGAACGGACGATGCCAAGTGCTCTCGAAGTCTGTTACGCTTTAATATTAAATTTGACGATGGCTGGTTTATATATATATATATATATATATATATATATATATATATATATATATATATATATATATATATATATATTATATATATATATATATTGTGACGAAGTGCCAAGTATCTGGTTACTACACTTACCAATCATAAAATAGTTACCTCACAACAGCCAGACACCTGAACCTTCATCACAGGTAAAATATAACTGAATACTCTAAAGGCAACTGTGATCCCTTAAACAACTTATCAATACTGTAGAAAATCAGACTAAGTTCATTAAAACAGGTGTGAGGTATATGTAATTAAATTAAATAAAGGGTATCACTCCATTAACAACGTTTAAAAGTCTAAGTATATCCTAGGTTCTAAAAGTCTAAGTATTTCCCTGGTTCTAACTCACTTGAAATTGAAGGAAAACAGCTCAATTACCACTCTATATTTTTCCCTAAACCAAATAAATGTACTGGTGAAAAATAAGACACTTATAACAATTTTAGATGCAAAAACTTATTATCAAACTCAAAATTTATACGTGGAATTCACAATCTCAGGGAAATTTACTGTTATTTGAAAAAAACACAAAGTTTAATTAATTCTTGAATTAGTTATTAAGTAAAATTCAATCAAAATTAATTTATCACAAAAATCAAGAAAATTAATTAATCCAATGGAAATTCAAAATTGTTAGGTAATAACTAAAATCTGAAAATTAATTCACGTGTTAAATTCAATTAAATATGCAACAATTAATTAATGAAAGCAATTAAGTTAATCAAATTGTGAATGTAAATGCAAACACAGAAAAATGTGGAAAATACCAAAATTGCAAAAACACTAACAAAGCATTAATCATGCAAAATATATAAAAAAAAACACTTCAATAAGATAAATGAATAAATGCACAAAAAAATCACTTTAATAAGAAAAATGGATAAATGCACAAAAAACCACTTCAATAGAATTAAACACAGAACATAAGATTTTTCAAAGTGTAAAAAATGAAAAAGTTTCACCAAACCACTGTAAAAATGTTTTTAAGTTGCAACTTTAAACTTGTAATAACATATTACCTTGGTACCAATTATATTTCTGCTGCAGCTAGCTCCAAGAATTCACTATATTCCAAAATAATTCACCAAAGTACTCAAAAAGTTCACCATAGTATTCCAAAAAAGGCGCTGTTACACACTTGTACAATGTCTGTTCAGATTCCACAATTAAGCACTATGGTATATTAAATAACTTTAAGAAATACCAAATCTAAAATTTATGAGTGACCAGCCACTAAGTATAAAATCTTTACTTTAATGTGAAAATCTAAATTCTCTCCTACGGGGCAGAGAGAGAAAGAGAGATTCCCAACTAAAGCAAATGGTCTCTGATATTGGAATGAATAAGAATTTGCTCTTGTAGCATCGAAACTGATCAGTGGACCTCAGCCCTAACCAGTTGTAACATAGAGCAGAACGTTTTGGGGACAGGTCTTTGCTAAATTGTTATAGTTAATAAATAGAGAGAAAGTGGGATTACAATCTTAAATAACATTTATTATTACATGATTTAAGACAATAAAAGTCTTTTAAAATAAGAAAAATGATTATGGAGTTTTCTCGAATGAAATTAAGTTTCGCCATTTCCTTGAGTGACGTCACAAGCCTTTCCATTTCAAATTTTAAGCTATTTACGAGTCAACAAATTCTCTTTTGACAAATCAAGAGATATAATACTAAATTTCATTCACTCTCACTCACTCCACTGTCTGCGGGCCTCCATTGCTCTTTGCCGCCGCTACAAGAAGTTTCCAACGACCACGGTCCTGTGCAACATCCCACCAATCCCCTGGACAATCCACTCCAAGCTCTGTCATGTCCCTTTTTATGTTATCAGACCATCTCATGCGCGGTCTTCCTGGAGGTCGTCTGCCCTCTGGTTGCCCTGGAGTAATCTTGCTTATTACTCTATCCTCATGAGCCCTGGCCACATGCCCCGCCCACCTCAGTCTTTGAGCCATAATCGTGCCTTTTATCAGGGGTACCTCTGTCATTTCCCTCGGTTCATTATTATGCCTACTTCTCCATTGCCCCATCTCCGCATCAAAGACCGGTCCACGTATCCTTCTCAAGATTCCATTCTCAAACACTTCCAACCTTCATTCCAGATCCTTTGTTAGCCTCCAGGTTTCGCAACCATACGTTAACATGGGTCTAATAATGGTTGTATAGGCCTTCACCTTTGTTCTCCTTGAAAAGATATTACTATTGAGCACTTTGGCTAAAGCCCAACTACATCTGGCTGCTGCTGCAATTCTTAATTTTACCTCTTCCTCTACTCTATTTTCAGTTGTAACGGTTGATCCCAGGTATTTGAAGTTCTCGACCGCTTCCAACCCCATATTTCCACACCTGATGTTACCCAGTATCCTCTCCTGCCTTAAAACCTTCAAGAATTTGGTTTTGGCTTTATTTATTTCCAGGCCAACTTGATTTGTAGCATCTCTAAAATTGCTTATTTTTCTATCAGTTTCCTGGATGTTTTCACCACAAAAGTCAATATCATCTGCATAAGCTAATCTATTACACCTAGCCTCCCCAAGATGTACTCCATTACCCAGTGGTGTTTGTCTCATGACCCATTCCAGCTTTAAACCGTTGTCAACTTCAAAAGGACCCGTTACTTCCCCTCCAATCTGTACTCTGCCTCTCATATTCCTGTAACACATTTTTGTTAGGCATATAAGCTTCTCTGGTATCCTGAATTCTCTCAGTATCCTCCACAATGCTTCTCGTTGTATACTGCCATATGCCTGCTTAAAATCTATAAAGGCATGCCAAGAGTCTTTATCATATTCCCAATATTTCTCAAGGATCTGCCTTACAATAAATATTTGGTCTATGGTTGATCTAGACGTTCTAAACCCTGCTTGGTAATCCCCTACTATGGTCTCACTGTGTCTCTTCAGTCTATTATACAATAGCTTAGCTACAATCTTATATCCAACAGTTAAGCGACAAATGCCTCTATAATTTCCACATTCCGTTCTATCACCTTCCTTGTGAATTGGCACAAACAGTCCCTTCTCCCATTCCTCAGGCATTTCTTCTCTTCTCCAAATTCCAATCATGATTTTTGCCATTGCTTCTTGTAGTTGTCTTCCTCCATACTTCAGTAGTTCTGCACTAATTTCGTCAATGCCAGCAGACTTATTATTCTTTAGGTGATTTATTATTTCTAGAATTTCCTCTGTGGTTAGGTCGTCAACATCCTCTCCCAATATAATTTCTCCATTCTCCCCAGGATGTTCAGGAAGTGCTATTCTATTTAACAAGGTTCTAAAATGTTTTACCCATCTCTCTTCAATTTCCTCTCTATCTACTAAAAGATCGCCATATCTACTGCGCACCATTCCTTATCTGGGCTGGTATCCCTTCCTGATTTTATTTATACCATGGAACTCGGCCCTCACTTTTCCCCGTCTGCTGTTGCTCTCAACCTCTTCCAACTCCCTGTCGATCAGCATTCTTTTCTTCCTTCTGTTAGTGCTGCATGCCTCATTCCTTGCCTCTGTATATATCCTTCTCCTCTCTGCATTTCCCCTATTCTCTATCCAAATTAATCTTGTTTCTCTTCTTCTTTGGGCTGCCTCTCTGCATTCCTCATCAAACCATCGCCCTCCTCTCCGTTGCCTCGCCCTGCCAACAGTTCTCTCTGCTGCTTCCAACACTATAGGTTTTACGTGGTTCCAACTTACATCATCATCCACCTCTAATGCTGCAAATCCGTTCTCTACTTCAACCTGATATTGCAATCTTGTTTCCTCTTCCTTCAGTTTCTCAGTATCTATCTTAGCTGTTTGCCCTCCATTCTTTCTCTTTGCTGTTAATTTTATGAGTATTTTTGTTGTTAATTTTATGAGTATTTTTGCTAATCACAATCCGCTCCCCGGTATGCTCTCACATCCATCAGCGCTGATCTAAATTTCTTTTTGACTAAAATGTGATCAATTTGATTGGTTGTATTTCCATCAGGTGAAAGCCAAGAGCCCTTATGTTTTTCTTTGTGTGGGAACAGCGTGCCTCCTACTACTAAATTGTATTCTGTGGCTAGTGTTGCCTGTCTAATCCCATTGTCATTACTATTTTCTTGTAAGCTATGTGTGCCTATACTTCCCATAAAAGCTGCTATTTCTTTACCTACGTTAGCATTCATATCTCACAATATTATCAGCATATCGCGCCCTGGTACATTGTTTAAAACCTCCTGAACTTCACCAAACCATCGATCTTTAGCATCTACTTCATTTTCCTCTGCAGGGGCATGCAATGTTATTAATGCGATTTTAAACCATTTAGCAGTCATCCCTATTCTTGCTATCCTGCTGCTTTTACCCTCAAACTCCACAACAGCAGTGTTTATCTTATTACTAATATAAAATCCAACTCCCTCTTCATATCTTCCATTTTCTCTACCACTATAATATATGACCCCCTTATCCATCTCACACTTCCCAACTTCCAGCTATCTAATCTCTTGTAGGGCAGCTATTTGTATACCATATCTTTCCAGCTCATTTTCAAGTACATCAGCAAATCCCCCTCTGTACAAACTTCGTACATTCCAAGTAGCAAACTTTATGGGTTTTTTCCAGTTCATGAACCTATTCATTCCTGAGTCATCAACAAGTGGTCCAGGCCTATTCACTTCTTGTATGGTTTCTGTAACAATCTAGGTTTTTACGGGAAAGGGTTGTTAGCCACTCCATAACCTTCCCCATTTATCCAGGCTTAGGACCAGCACAGAATCACATCCATGGCTGGGTTATTATAGTTTATTTCATTTTAAGTAGTTAGAGATGTTTTTGTATTGAAAACTATCTAATAATACTGATAATAGTTAATTTACCAGTAATATTAGAAAGTTTTCAATACAAAAATATCTAACTACCTAAATAAAATGAAAGGTATCAGACGTATGTGAAACGTTTTAGGCAGAACAGAATGATCTTACGAAAGATGATGCAATCTTCACATGGCTTCTCGACAAAGACACAAGTCTGAAACAAATCATGAGCGTCGCATGCTTGTTTAAAAAAAAAATTGGAACCACATGGCCTCAATTGGTGACAGCAATATTCCTACTTCAAACGGACAATGCTAATCTCTCTCTCTTTTCACATTCTACGTTATTCTTAACTTTTAAATTATGTTATGAAAAATCTGAACATACGTTATTAGAACATACTAGCTCTAAGCAAAATAAGGAATCTGAAAATATTGCAAACAATTTTACAACACTTCATACAGTTACGAAGAGGATGATATGCATTGCGAAAGCAAGAGCACATAAGAATATATATATATATATACATATATATATATATATATATATATATATATATATATATATATATATATATATATATATATATATATATCAATTGTTCGGAATTTCAAGAGAGATAGTTGCTCGACCACATGCTTTACTTCTCTCTCTCTCTCTCTCTCTCTCTCTCTCTCTCTCTCTCTCTCCATAGTGGATGGCTATTGTCTAACCCCGGCAACCGGTCTGTCCATCTAATCCTGCTTTCGTTATTTATTCTTAGATTTCTTTACTGCAGTGCATAGAAGACACTTTCTTTTTCTCTCACATTTCTTACCGTTTCATTATTTTTTGGTAGTTATTTGCTCGTTTGTTTGGTTCTTATACCTTTAAGTATTATTTTCATCTGTATCTTTTATGTATTTTGTTTTTTTCACGTCATCTTATAAATGCTTGGCTTTCAGAGAAAACTTCTTTAACCTGTTAATCATCATTAAGCGTTATTTTGTGTTGGTTGTGCATCATGAATAATAGTTATAGTAATGATAATGATGATATGTGCATCAATAATGACAATAACAGCCGCGAGCACATCCAAGTCTCCATTTTACATAAATTTTCCACCATTTTTGTTTTCAACACTTTAATTCGGGCTCATCCCTGTATCATATCACATGTATAGACGACAGTGGACCGAGAAATACTGAAAGGCGAATGTAACAGTAAACATTGGCATTAAACTCTTGTGATTCAAGTTGCAGTACACTCATCCTTATAAAGAGCTTCATGACATTGTCATGCACAACAGAGTTTATTTATGAAACGTGACGCAACTAAGACGAAATCACAAAGAGCCTTTGTAAAATTTCGTTACTCATGGCTTTGATGTGCTTTCACTTCCGTCAATCCCACTCGTCGTTAAACTCAAACTCCCGTCTTCTAGTTCACATCCACGTGAGTTTGGGTCCTTTACAGTATACTCCTCATCAGATCGAATTATTTCCTTTCAATTTTGCTAGGACTAAACATTTCGCAAAAATACGTGTTAAAAAATCATACTTTTGTATATAAATATAAAAGATTTATCCGATGAATGAATTGATTAACATAGACTGGAAACATCCAACACCGAAAGTAATCTTGAAACTCAAATCCCTATGTTCAGATCATGATAGCTTTTCCTTTCATTATTATTTTACCAAATTTAAAGAGCCTGAGTTTAATATTTATTTTCCATCACTCGACGCACGATCTCCGTCTCCTGAAAATTCATCGAAGTTTGGGGAACTCGCCTCCGAAAGATATCGATAACTTTAGGCAACTAGTTTTTTCACTATGGTTCTGGAAGTAGAAGATGAACGGTCCTACTTACAGAAGTTTATTCTTATAGAAGCCATCAGTTTTCCGCTCAAAGTTTTTCATTTTCTCGCAATTTGTGTCGTGCCAAAGACGTCGCGAAAACTGTTTAAGAATGATCGTAACTTTTGTGAGGCCCTGGTAACTTCCTCGTCGCTTCCCTGAGAATCGTTCATTACGTCAAGATGCATGCCTATGTAATTTATCCTTCACTCGTCTCATAGCATCTGATTTTGGTAATTTTGCAAAGTTGGGGAAAGGTCGAAAACTTGATTTTTATAGATTATTTTAAATATTTATTTTTCCATATTCAACAGTTCGAAACAAGAATATAGATTTCAACTCAGTATCTTTGGAGATAACATTTAAGTCGTTCTAGGTTTCGGTGACAGTGCAATTTTTATCAATGTCAAATGAAGTAAAAGAGCCTCGACATGCTTCGCAGTACATCCAATACAGGACTCTTCCTCATGAAGAACGTTGTCTACTTAGGACATTTATCATCTCCTTTTTTTTAATTAAGGGTAGCGCAAGTGCTCTGAGTACCTGCGTTCACATTTTGCAATTGGAGCATGACCCAATACCCCACAGATTTGTCTTGTTTGTTGGCGGCTTATCTACTAATATTCTTACTCTTCTGTGCTGTACCATATCCCTTCGTATCAGAGCCTTTCAAATCATTGGTCGGTGTTTCTTAGTTGCAGGATACACCAGACGCTATGCTTAAGTTGGCTTATTTATGATTTTACTGCTTATGTTTTCTTTTCTTTTGCAATGGGTGTTTACTTGGTTTTTAGTTGGTTTTTAGTTGGTTTCCAATTCTACTTTAAATTGTATACTCTGGACCAAGGAATTTAATTTTTGTAGAAAGACGTCAAAATCGCCCCACTCGCTTTTCCAGTATGATAAGACGACATCTACATAACGAAGCCAAACTATATCTGCAGGTTTGATAGGGTTTATAATTACTGACTCGAAATACTCCGTATATAAGTTTGCTAACACAGGACTAAGTGGGCTCTCCATACTGCAACCGAATTTTTTACTATAAAAGTTGTTTGGGGAAGGGTCAGCAATTGGCTCAAGTTTATTTTTGAGGAACGTTAACACATCTTTTATGGGTACTTTTGTGAAGAGAGTCTACATGTAGGCTGAGAAGTTTTACATGATATATGGGGATATTTACCGAGCAAAATTTGTTCCAAAAGGGGGATAATAACTTGGCTAACCATTTAGAGATTCTGTATCTAAAAGCTCCAGCACACGAGATTATGGGACAGAAGAGCAGCTTTTATTACAAATGTCAGATGGCAACAAGATATGATCATCCTTTCCACTGGAGCCTGGGACTCTGACCTACAGACAATATCTTCCTTAAAGCAACGATGAACCAGATTAAGACAATTAATAGAACCAACTCGGGCTTAGTGGCTACACCAGGCATCACCTAAGGGCATATCTCCCACTATACATTTCCCTAATGCAACTTCCTCTGTCATTCACTACTTGAGAAGGGTGGAAGTTAATCCATCGAAATATAGTCCTTAGTTTTGAACCAGAGTGTTTAATATATATATATATATATATATATAATATATATATATATATTAATTATATACATATATATATATAAAATAACGAGATGGTCAGTCTCGTTATTCTAAAAGGTAGCGATGGGCCAAGAGCAACAGACAACTGGTAATTGGTAACACTTTCTCTCTCTCTCTCTCTCTCTCTCTCTCTCTCTCTCTCTCTCTCTCTCGTCGATCCTCAATAACTCTCGATATACCTCCCCCCTACATCATCTAGGTCATCAAATCAGAGTCGTGAATTACAAAATATGCATTTATTTAAAAGCAAAGTATTAACTAAATAACCCAGATTCTTAACAGAATGATTAAATTAAATGTTAAACCAAAAGTCAAAATAACTCAGATAACCTCGGTAATTAATCAACACCAACATTAGTTAAGCCATAACACCAGGCACAGTCAACATATATATATATATATATATATATATATATATATATATATATATATATATATATATATATGTTTATTTACATACATTTATATATATCATACTATATATACATACATAATATATATATATATATATATATATATATATATATATATATATATACAGTATATGTGTGTGTGAATGTGTATGTATATATGTATGAGCACTTGTTTTAAGGATATCATTTTCAAAAGATGTTAACATAATGTTATTCCAAGTCGTTATCAACATTAACAGTCAGTCATGGTGATTTATCCTCGCCTACAAAGTTGTGGCTATTCTCTCCCTTTGGCAGGCTTTCATTTCCAATCCTAGACCATGTGACTATGTTAAAGCTCTTTCCAGGTCGCTACACTGCCACTGGAGACAGGCCTCCAACATATGATCACCCCAGTTACTACTTAATACGTCATAAAGTTATTCTTCTGAATGAATGAGAAAAACAATATTAGCCATATATAAGTCAACTTTGAAATGAAAATAAACAATGACTAACTTAATTGACACAGTTATCTTGCCATGGAACTCTTCCCTCATTCATAATATATTCAATAAACGTTATGAAAATTCTTGGGGGGCAAATTTACTTTCTTAACTATAATTCACATGGAAGTACTGAATAAGTTTTTTTCAACCACTCTTTCATTAGACGTCTTACTTAGCATTTATGATATTTTTCAATGCTATCACAAAGCCAATTGCAGCCAGAGCATCGTCTGTTGACGCCATGGCTGCTACGGAGTACTGAGGAAATGGACTATATCTTTAGTTGTGAAAATGTAAAATGTTAAAAGTTACAGACACTACTAAGACAAAGCACTGCTCGGGTATAACTGGATTGGTGTGCAAAAGAATGCTACTGGAACCAGGAAGAAAAACCCTCTGAGGCATACAGAGAACCAGCACCTTGTGAACCGGATCTCTTCAAAATAAACTTTGCGAAACTTCCTGCGAGCGAGGCAGCTAGCACCTCTCAACAATTGCAACAAGCAGCTCAGGATGCAATCAGTAACAGCAACACCCAATATATTTCAATGAAGGATCAGTTAATTTCAACATTCCAGCAGCAGCAGTCTTTTTGGCCTCATTCCAAGAAAGTTGGAGGCTCTCCAGCAATGGCCACACCGTTCAGGTAGAGTTAATAGGCATTGCAAAACGCTCTAGAAGACTCCCAGCATGAACAAGGAAATAACGCGATTCACACCAAATCCACAGACGCCATTCAAGCCAATACCAAAGTGAAACCAAATGAAAATATTAAAACTTATTATTATTAAGTATCCGGGCAATCTCCTCTCTTCACCAAAACAGAGGCAGACAAATAACTTTAAAGTGGATTCCAAGTTATGTCGGGATCCCTGGCAATGAAGAAACAGATGTCCCTAAAAAGAGCGGTCTGCAATGCAGCAACATAAGTCGTTAAGTGATTCCTTTGTTAGGCAGTTCTTACTATATCGAATCACTTTCTTTGGGTATTCCATTGCCATAATGATGATGGAGTCTTTAAGAATATAAAGAATAGAACGTATGATGAAGTGATTGTTACTAAAGTGAGATTACTACAAATTGATGTGTATGTTACCAGCTTGCTCTTTAGGTAAGCAAAACATTTTATCCAAATGATCATAATCAGTTAAATTATTGTTGACTTTATTATCACTAAGACCATCATCAAATGTTAATTTTATTGTTATACCAGCTGACCAATCCCACGTTGCCCAGGAAATATCTGAATGACAACCAATAAACTATCTCTCTCTCTCTCTCTTCCTTTCCTGTTAAGATAGTTGCTTCAGTCACATTGCCCAGCATTTTAGAGATTTTACATTTCACCACTTCTCACCCCCTTTCTACTGGGGGCTGAACTTGGAATTAAAGGGCATCAGGAGTGTCTCTATTCATCTCAACAAACTCAAAAGCTATGGATTAGACACTAATATCTTGAGCCTCCCTCCTATTGGGATTGAACTTGGACTTGCAGGATATTTCGAGTGTCACTATACTTCTCACCAACCTCTCACTCCATCCCTGGGGTTGGACTTAACCTTAATGGACAGATACCCTCATATGAATAACAATACCAGGTTTTGAGTGGTGGACAGATTACCTCCTGGTGAGAATCAGTAATATGCACCGTTGATTTGGAGTATAATTGGGCGGGAAAGAGGTTCCATTACTTAAATAGCCCATAAACTTACTAAATCAACTTTTAGACTGTCTCTCTCTCGTGCATGGCATCTTTTTACATATTTGTTCATAAATATGCCCAAGGGTTGCTGTTAGTTTTAGTTTTCATTTTTATGATAATATGTCGGTTATGATAGTAATTTTGCAAAGAAAAGTGCAAAGAAATATTATAAAAAAACGTGTATAAGTATAATTATAATCCCAAAAAGTTACTGTATCTTTGATTTCAGTTAATCTATGTAAATATTTTACAACAAATTTCTTATCTGTTATGACATTGTGTAAGCTATAATTATAATTGTACAAAATAAATTAAAACTAATTATTAGAAAAAAACATGTATAACTTGGTAAAATTTATGATTGTCTTGTAAAAGAGGGCCCACAAAGTGTTGTAAACAGTCATTTTCAACTTGTTGTGGAATGTAGAGAGAATTTTCTAGATATTTTTCCTTACACAGTGTGTGCATTTGCCCATCTTTCTCTTGTCATTGTGTTTTTTCTTAGATTGGCCAACCTCAAAGTTTGCCTAGTTTGGGATGCTACATATGTTTTTTTTTTTTTTTTCAGCACAGCTCTTGGGAGTGTCACCATTCATCTCAACGACCTTAAAAACTATGTATTAGACACCAATATCTGTTGTTTTTGGTTATTTTCACATTTCACCCCTTCCCACAATCCCCTGTGGTACAAGTGTTTTGCCCCAAAATAATTTTTTTCCAGATGGTAAGGCTTATGTATACCAAGTTTGGTTGAAATTGCTCAACGTGTTTTAGAGTTATGCTGGAACACATGTGCATATACAAACATATATTTATTGCTGATATTTTACTTTTTCAACATTACTGTGAATACTATCATAATGAATACTATCAAGTTGAAGTTTTTCTACATTCAATTTTCGTATTTAACCCTCTGTGCACTAACTATTATAACGCTCAATGAATTTTTTTCTCTCCAATAGTATTACTGTTATTACCAGTATTATGATCGCTATCTTTTATACTACCTCAGGTATTGTGTGGATAGTGCCGCTTATCCATTTTTTTTATCATGTTGTCTCATGTAACTAGATTGTGTATGTTACTGTTTGTATTTTGTATA
Organism: Macrobrachium nipponense; assembly: GCF_015104395.2. NCBI lineage: Eukaryota > Metazoa > Arthropoda > Malacostraca > Decapoda > Palaemonidae > Macrobrachium > Macrobrachium nipponense. Next base: position 10,832,167 of record NC_087203.1, read on the forward strand.
TTCCATGTATATGGGCCTGAGCTGAAACAAAGGATATTATTAATAACAAAGCTAATCTGAAATACATCTATATATATATATAGATATATATATATATATTATGTTTATATATATATATATATATTTACAGGATTATCTTTTGTGTTAAAATAATACCTTTGTTTTCAGCTCAGGCCCATATACATGGAATATACAAAATACAAACAAAGCTGAAACAAAGGATATTATTAATACAAAGATAATCTGAAATATATATATATATATATATATATATATATATATATATATTATATATATATATATATATATATATATATATATATTTCAGATTATCTTTGTATTAATAATATCCTTTGTTTCAGCTCAGGCCCATATACATGGAATATACAAAATACAAACAGTAACATACACAATCTAGTTACATGAGACAACATGATAAAAAAAATGGATAAGCGGCACTATCCACACAATACCTGAGGTAGTATAAAAAATAGCGATCATAATACTGGTAATAACAGTAATACTATTGGAGAGAAAAAAATTCATTGAGCGTTATAATAGTTAGTGCACAGAGGGTTAAATACGAAAATTGAATGTAGAAAAACTTCAACTTGATAGTATTCATTATGATAGTATTCACAGTAATGTTGAAAAAGTAAAATATCAGCAATAAATATTATGATAATGACAGATACTGCAGATGACATCTTGCCAATACAGAGACTAAGTCCATTAGGGAACAAACGCCTCATTTTCCCAACTTTCCCACAAAATAGATCTTCTTGCTTCACTCCTTAGGATGCTTTGTATGAGCGAATTGCTGTTGTTTCTCACTCGGGTTATCAGACTGGACGTTGTTCGCCTCACAATGATTTTTAAGCTGTCCAGGCGGTTTTCTATGAACATCTTTGTGGCGGAGACGTAGCGAGGAGTGTTTGTGAGGCGTCTCGAAATGTAATTGCGCACGACAGTGATAAGATCTCTCGGGTGTAGTTCGTCCAGAGAGAACACCAATAAGTACTGCAGCAATACGAGTGGAAGAGCAGCAGTTTCATGTCTCGGTGACAGAAGGCAAACCTCCTTGCAATCATGTTGCCAGTTGCACATAGTTTACGACGCCTCTGTTCTATGTCTGCGGTATCTTTTAGGTCGTCTGTGATAATGTGACCCAAAGACAGAAATTCGTACACGAATTCCAGCCGATGATTTCTGAGGAAAATTGTGGTTCTGCAATATGCTTAAAGCGATCTCAGGAGCAGCGACATGCACTGGGTCTTGATTTCGTTGTATAGGATATCAAATTCCTCCGCATATTGGCAGTAAGTGTCGATGAGTCGTTGGAGACCTTGCACTGATGGGGAAATCAGAACCATATCATCGGCATAACAAAGGTTGTTTATAGTTGTTTTATTGACAGTGCATCCGATTGGGAGTGAGTTCATTTTGACATTCAAGGTATCTGTGTACGTATGAAACGGGTATAGGGAGCCAAAGGTGTACGATATTACGTTACCCCATTTGACACAGAATTGCTGTGTGGAGTACCAGCAATGTAAAATGCCAATTAGATATAGTAGCGCGCCTCTTTTATGGAGCTTCAGGAAGAGCTTCGGTTAGTTTACTCTGTCAAATGCTTTTCTCACATCCACAAAACAAAGGAAAACAGGAGAGGCTGATGATAGGTAATAGTTCAGTCATTCTTTCAGTATGTAGATGCAGGTGTTGGTTGAGTGGATTGCTTTAAATCCGAATTGGTCCTTCCCTCGGGCTACCATTTTGCCTCCACAGTAAAAACATTTCTCGTGAGTATGAATATAGATCTTTAACCAAGTCATTCCATCCAGGTATATTACGAGAATTACCTTGACGAAATCTAGTCAGGTGCCACTATCTCATTTTTCTGTCTCTAATCCTATAGATTGTTCACTAAAGTACCCAAATCATTTACTGATATGGATTTCGGGCTCCACATTTGAAGATGGGTCTTATGGCCACCCTACACTAGTCAAGTGTGTTGACAATCCTCCCGTTATTGTCATTAACAAATTCAAATTCAAATTCAAATGATTTATTGACATAAAAATACATCAAATGGAATGCATAAGCATGCTTATGCATCCCCTTCTAAGTAACACAAAAATCATTTTACCATATTAGAGACTTATTCCAAAATAACTTGGGAAACTTTTGAACTATCATTTCAGTTACATTGTTATTCATAAGAAAACAAACCATTTCAGAGACACTAGTTATTGTTCTTTCTCTAAATTCTAGAAGTTCAAAACCCTCCAAAATATAATGCTCTAAAGTGTGAGAGAATACCTCGCCACACAATCTACTAGGTTTGCCATTGTCATCAACATATTGCCAATAATAATTACGTATAACCTAGCCTTAGCCTCATATTAAAGGTGTCAAGTTTAGATAAAACCTTTCCATAAGTTATACGGGTGTTTTCACTCACATAAAGGTAGTGCATCATACTAGCACTACCTTCTTCTAAAATTCTAACTACATTTTCTGCTTCCCAAACATTTTGTTTTTGTTTTATTCCTTTTTTAATACTACTAAGGCTCATAATGCTCTCAATATTATTCTCAATATCAACCGTAGGTCTTCATGTTGCTTGTTTGGCCAAGTTGTCAGCAACTTCAGTCAATGGAATACCTATCTCTTTAAGAACACAAACCAACATCTTGCAGTGAATAAACATATCATTATTAGTAGGACTTTTGCTGTTCAGAGCAAATAATGCATTCTGAGAGTCAATGAAAGCAAACATATTTTTACTTTTACATGCCACCTCTTTTAATCTCTCGAGAATGGCATGCAACTCAGCTGCCGTAAAGGAAGTATTATCCTCAATCCTCTTAGAAATCACTTCATCAACACTAATATTGTCATAATACTCCCTGATGTCGATCCCACAACCAACTTTATTATCATTTACCAAGCCATCACAATACATATGAATGACGTACATTTGGGCAAAGAATATATTTCACCAAGAAAACATTATCTTAATTCCAACAAGTTACATTCACTTTTTTTATAATCCAGTTTAGGTATACACATATCTAATCCACTCCACTGCCATGGCTTAGGAACAGTTGGGTTTTCTATTCTGACACAGTACTTAACAACATCATATCTGACCAATATTCTATACAGTTTCCTCAAATGGCCATTGGGTTTGTTTAACCCTGGATAGGTTTCACTATATTGGTACCCCATTAAAGGTGTGTGCGGGTCGAGCTCAACCCGAGCGCCAGAAAAATTTGTGAACATTAAAAAAATGGAGATATTCTATACATTTTAATTTCTAAAATCGATTTCACCATTCCCAAACACTACTGAAAAGATAAATCATACCCATCTACAAATTAAATATTTATTACAAATTATTAAAATGATAAGTGTGTACAGAAAAATAATTTACAGAAATATTTACAAAAAATACAAAATAACTTATACGAGGTCCATTCAAAAAGTATCCGACCTTGGTCCATAAAGAAAAAAAATTGCACATTTGAAATTTTTTTATTCAATCACCTTCAAAGTACTCCCCTTGGGAGTGCACACACTTTTCCCACCAGTGCTGCCACTGCTGATAACATCTCTGGAATGTTGACATTGGAATGCTGTAAAGCTCTGCTGTCGTTTTTCTCATAATTTCCTCTCTCGACTCAAAACGCTTCCCTTTCAGTATTGCTTTCAGTTTAGGGAACAGCCAGAAGTCACAAGGTGCCATGTCTGGAGAGTAGGGAGGATGCCAAACAAGTGGAGTGTTGTTTTTGGCCAGATAAGCTTGGATCAAGTGGGCAGAATGAGCAGGTGTATTGTCATGGTGCAGTTGCCAGTTTCGCGCCGCCCACATTTCCGGTCATTTTCATCGTACAGCATCTCGAAGGTGTCACATAACCTACAGATAATACTCTTTATTAATTGTTTGTCCTGCTGGAGCGTATTCATGATGCACAATACCATTGGAGTCAAAAAAACATGTCAACATTACCTTGACATTGCTGCGAACCTGTCGTGCTTTTTTGGGTCTTGGTAATGTCTGATGCTTCCATTGTGATGACTGAAATTTAGTTTCCGGGTCATATCCGTACACCAATGTCTCATCACCAGTGATTATAGTCTTCATGAAGTCAGAGTTACTGTTAGCGCAGACAAGCAGGTCTTGTGCAATTTCCAGGCGGAGTTGTTTCTGCTGTTCCACCAGCAACTTGGGAACGAATTTAGCAGACACTCGTCGCATGGCCAAATCTTCCGTTAAAATGGTATGAACTGATCCCGTGCTTATTCCTACTTCTTCAGTAATTTCATTGATGGTTATACGATGGTCGTCCTCCACTATTCAACGAACATTTTCAAAGAATTCTTCGTTTCTGCTAGTGGATGGCCTGCCTGACTGTGACTTGCTCTCAACTGAGGTTTGTCCTTGCTTGAAGCGATTATACCACTCCTTTATCTGTGTTATTCCCATGGCTTCATCGCCAAAGGCTTGCTGAATCTTCTGGATAGTTTGCACTTGTGTATCACCAAGCTTGTAGCAGAACTTAATGCAGTAGCGCTGCTCGATGCGCTCCGACATGTGTAAGGACGATAATCCGACGAGCTTGTGCTGGACGTCTGCACTCTAGCCCTGACAGGCGGGTACTGCCACACACTAGAGCTTTTAAAATTTACACGCATGCACAGTAAGAGTGCTGTCAACTCCCACAAAACTAATTTGCTGATTGGTGATTTGTTTTTTTTATGAACCAAGGTCGGATACTTTTTGAATGCACCTCATATACACACAAAAATCTAGGGAATCCTTCCTAAATCTACTATTTACAATATGTGGCTGCCAGAGAAGGTGTCTGACCCATAGAGGTCAAAATCTGAAAAGAGAAATAAAGAGTAAGTTTTTTTGGGCCAAATAAAATTGTCAACATTTCACGAATTTCTTTTGGTACCTAAATGAAGTAGGAAGTGGCTAATTTTTTATAGAATAAACTCATATTATCCTAGAACTGAATTATGTAAAAAAAATCTGCACTAAAATGTTATTTGCTGTTTCAGGGGCGAAATCTAAAGATCATTTTTTGACCGCCTAGTTTCACCATGACAATTTTTTATAAAAATCGTTGTAACTATAATAAAATATGATATTTATGCATGAAAAACTACCTGAATACCACAAATTCTATAGAGAACAAGAATATATAGAGATATGACATCTTACCTTTCAGATATGCTAAAAAAATGGCCGCAGTCGACCTACTCCGACGGCCACATCTACCACCTGAAATGGAGGAATGGAATGTAAATTTCAATGTGTTATTTAATTGTCTAATTAAGCATGAATTTGCATAAAACTATTAAGGTGGCTTGCTGGATGTTTGAACATTATTTTGCAGCTATATAAAAACTGACCCAAAAAACTTAATCCAAAGTAAAGGTAATTTGTTGACCTCCTAGTTTCACCATGAAAATTTCTTATAAAAATCGTTGTAATTAGTATAAAATATGATATTTATTCATGTAAATCTACCAGAATATCATACATTCTATAGAAAACAAGAATATATAGCGATATGGCAACTTACCTTTCGGGTATTTCCACAAAATGGCCCCCGACCACGCCAAGTGCGACGCCAAATTTGTTACCTGAAATGGAGGAAGGGTATGTCAATTTCAAGGGGTTATTTAGTTATTTAATTTTTCATGGATTTGCATGAAACTTTTATTGTGATTTGCTGGGTGTTTGACCATTATTTTGCAGATATAAAAAAAAATCTGACCAAAACAAATTTTTCGAAAAGTTAATAATTTCGAAAATTTGGAAATAATGTCGACAAAAATAAAAAATTATTGAAATATTTTAGGTAAAAAATGGATAATATATATTTTGTAAAGATTAGAATTATAGTATTTATGTGAACACGTAGTAAAAAAAAAGTTTCATGATGTAACTTACCCACATAGTAGAGACGCACTTTGGACACAAGACAGTTTAATGCTGCAGGCAGACGGGCCTGTTGCACCGCAAACATGCCGTGTTTGTCTTGTGGTCTTCGCTAGATGGGCAGCTTGACATGGCCAACGGCAGGAGGAGGTCTATGTTCTAGTAGCTCAGTCAGCCTGAACGTATCTGCCATCAGCACACGGAGGGGCTTAGACAAGCTAGGCAATGTGTAATACCGATGACTTACAAAGGGAGCAAAAAATTCAAGGGCAACCTCCTTGAGGAATCTTCGCCTTGTCAAACTCTTTGACGATGGCAGGGAGGAATAGAGAATATAAGAATTCACCATAATTATATACAATATCTCGTAGAAAAGACAAAGTGGCAGCGTCGTGTCTTACGAACACAATTTGAGGTAGAACACATCTGATCGAATGTGTCTACATCCCCTTTTGTGGCATTATAGTTCATCTGAATGTTTGTGTTCCTTCTCTCGATCTTAGACGGATCATGATGCAGGGAATTCAACAGCATCACCTTTTTAGTCCTGCTGACTTGCTGACACTGAAGAGTCAAATTGCGTTCGTAATAAAACAGGGCCACTGAGTCCTTGACGAGGAGCACCTTCTCAGAAAATTCCTTAGAATATAAGGTTTCTGTCGAATGTGGCCACACAAATACATGCCATCGTCAGCGAGTGACAAGGCGAGCGGTAACGTCGTGAAGAAGTTATCCGTTGTCACTTTGCGGCTCCTTCGGCGAAAAGGTCGAACAAGCGTCGTCGTGAACACTTCTCCTAGCGTGTGTCCTCTCGACACCCTGACTGTGTGCTTCCCCAAGTAAGCAATCGCATTACACATGTAATGCGAATAGGCATCACACGCCAACACAAGCTTGATGCCGTACCTAGAGGAAAAGAGAATAGCATTAGTATCTAAAAAACTAAAATTCTATAAAAAAAGTAAAATAAAATCAATTAGTAGTATAAGAATAATAATAATAATAATAATAATAATAATAATAATAATAATAATAATAATAATATGATAATAATATATAATATAATATATATATATATATATATATATATATATATATATATATATATATATATATATATATATATATATATATATATAGTATATATTATACTATATATGTATATATATATATATATTATATATATATATACTATATATATTTAATATATTATATATATATATATATATATATATATATATATATATATATATATATATTATATATATATATATATATATATAATATATATATATATATATATATATATATATATTTATATATATATATATATATATATAATATATATATATATATATATATATATTATAATATTATATTATATATAATATTTATATATATATATTATATATATATACATATATATATATTAATTATATATATATATATATATAATATATATATATATTATATATATATTATATATATATTTATATATTTATTTATTTATTTATATTATAAATATAAAGAAACAAATAACGTATTTTATATTTTATACACATAAAATATCATGTCAATTCTTATTCCTATAATAACATATTATATAATCAAAGAAACAATCATAAATAAAAAAAATAGCAATTACATGAAAAAAAACGAAATGTAAATCTGTGAACTTACTTCACTGGTTTACTCTGGGTGTACATCCTGAAGGGACAACTGTGAGATGGGGCCCTGGGGAGTAATTCTTCTGACAATTAGCCACCACATTGTCGAAGAGTTTCCAAATTGGGGCAAGTCAATCTGTCCTTGCCTGCTACGCTCTGGTGGCTTAATTGTCAAACTGAAGAACCCTCGTCAGCAGGGCAAAACGACGCTCACTCATTGTACACCAATACAAAGGATTGCCCTCTGTGAGGTCCCACATGTCACTCGTTGTGGTATGATTGTCTGTCCCCTCTGCTGACATTATTAGAATTCCAATGAACACCTTCAGTTCCCTCAGGTCCATGTCGCTGAGGGCAACGTTTCCTTAAGATCATAATTATTCCTCAACAGGCAAGGCGATCATTGGAATGCAAAACAATCTCGGCAAGCATGTGGTCAGACAAAAAGAGCGAGAAAATGTCGCTCACTCTTATCACCCCAGCGGTGGCGTGGGTGGAACCTCTAGGTTCAATCCTCGGCATAAACAATTGGGGAAGGGAACAGTTCGGGTCCCATCACGACCCTCCACAAACTCAGGTCCAATACGCTGGATAGGAGCACCCCTGGCTGGCTGGAGGCCACCCCTCCTCTTTTTCCTGCTCCTAATCTCGACTGGGGTCAGTGCGTCCTCATATCGAGAGGTTGACAGTCCAGGTGTAGGTGCCGTGGTGGTTGATGTTGTCGTTGTAGTAACAACAATGGGCACAGTCCCACTAACCCCCAATGACTCTCCCCCATCAACATCGTCCCCATCCCCCTGGGGGAGGTCTAGAGGTGCAGCCTCCTCTTCCCTCTCCTCATCTTCCTCCGAAATAGCTTGTTCCGCATCCTGGTCATCATCATCCTCCTCCTCGACAAAGATGGTGGCTGCCTCCTCCTCGCCTTCAGACTTGTCAACCTCCAGGTTGTCCTCAACATCACTTTCAAATTCATTGAGAAGTGCTTTGATTACATTATCACCCAGAGATCTCTGTCTTTTCGAGGCCATTGCTGATAAGTAAAAAAAAAAAAAGCAAAACATTAGAAATGAGCAGTCGAAGGAAACTCAGGCATATGACCATATGGCAGTTTAGGGCATCTCAGCCAATGCCCCAGGCAAGCATGTGATAAGCACACCATCCTCCCACATATTCCAATAAAATACAAAACTATACTAATTACTTATATAATAAACACTGTCCTACATGAATTTAGTTATTATAACTTTGCTTTTTGCAAAAACAAAACACAAAATTTGGCACTCAAAGGGAAATGGACCAATATGGCAACTTACGGCATCTCAGCCAATGCCCCAGGCATGCATGTGATAAAACACACCATCCTCCCACATATTCCAATAAAATACAAAACTATGCTAATTAGTTATATAATAAACACTGTCCTACATGAATTTAGTTATTATAACTTCGCTTTTTGCAAGAAAAAAACACAAAATTTGGCACTTGAAGAGAAATGGACCATATGGCAACTTAGGGCATCTCAGCCAATACCCCGGGCAAAATTCTACTAGCATGAAAACTGTTCAATATACAAGGTTTACCTAATAACTTTGCTCTTTGCAAAAAAACCTGAAATTGGCACTCGAAGGAAAATGGACCAAAAGCAATATATGGCATCTCAGCCACTTCCAAGGTCACTCACATGATACACACACCATCCTTCCACATATTCCAATGATACAAAACTATACTAATTACCTATTATGCATATTGTCCTACTTGAATTGAGTACGTAATAACTTTGCTTTTTGCAAAAAAAAAAAAAACACAGAAATTAGGACTCAAAGGGAAATGGACCATATGGCCATATTACGGTGTGTTAGCCAATACCAATGGTATTCACCACAGTAAATGACCAAAGGTCAAGCTAGGATACTACTTGGAATGATTTCATTTGGGAAAGAGACTCCTTCCAATTGAAAGCAGTCTATGGAAAATACTGGACAGCTGCATAAATGGAGGCCTACCTGTAAAGTCGAAAATTGCACTGTCCAAAAGTGTTTAGTACTTAATCCCATGGGTCAGTGCTTGGGGAAGTAAATTGCAAGACCTACTGAACCTTGGCAAATTCTCCTGCCCAAAACTCAGAGAATTCACTTGGTCCAAAACCCTATTAGCAAGCTTTGATCAAGGTATACTGGTCGAAGGCCTGGTGTCCCATTGAGAACATATATGCCTTTTGATTGCAGAAAGAGCACCTGTGGAAAGAACAAGGTCTCCCACTGGGTCATTATGCTCACAGATAAGTCTAATGCCCTACAGAAAGTGCCTCTGTTCTTTGGGTGTATCTGTATCCTGGGGCAAAGGACCCTTGGGACCCTCTAGTACCCAGTCATCCTCAGGTATGTTCCTTGCAGAGGTGTGAGGCCCACCAGAGTGCCCTTGGGATTGCTCAACCATTTAAGCAAATGACCAGTCAGGCCCTAAGACCAAATTTGCCACATACTCTCCGGTGGAAAGGCTCAGAAGAGGGAACATATGCTCTTGATGTTTGTTCTCACTCCTATCAGATTCCCACTTCTCAGTAGCCACTGAAAAAGCATTGCTAACAGATGAACAATCCTTGACACCCTGTCCAACCAGGTAAAAACAGAGTACATACCCAGGGAGCAAGGCCATGGGTAGTCAACAGCCCGCTTTAACAATGTTCTCATGGGTCAGTGAGAGCAAGCTCACTCAAGCAGACATGGGTGAGAGTTATTCATCAAAATGCCCTGCATGCTGTTGGCTTCCCTTGCTCATATTGGACCTAGCTAGTGGTGTGCATCGCAATAACAGAATTTGTGCAGGGAGCACCACGAGCACCGGCATGCACAAGACCCTCAAAAGATGGGAAAGATGTAATCTTTGCAATTGTGCACAAAAGGATAGGGAAACTGATTGCAAGGCCTGGATGACAACACCACATAGGTGCTGTCGCTATCCCCAGATCCCTGCACCACTTTAGGGGAAAAAATAGTAATGGATGGTAAGCATACTACCTACTCTATTCTCCCTTGCTTAGGCTTGGCCTTCCTAGTGGTGTGCGCCTCACTGGCAGCACCAGTAATGATAGCGCTGCTAACACTAGTATGCACAGATCCTGTGGAACCTGGTGAAGACAGTTGCATCTGTGCATGAAGCATCAGGTGCATCACTGTGTTAAACACCACTCTAGCTTGAGCCCTGTTGGTCTTCTCCATAGAAGAAAACTGATCAGTTTTCTTTACAGAGGAAGACCAACAGCTCAAAACTTTGTAAGACTTCTTGTGGGTACTACCAGATGAAGCACCCTTCTTCCTCCACTGCTCAGTAGCTTTGGAAGAAAGTGAGGAGGAGAAGGGACCAGGCTATAAAGATGAAGATGATGGAAACGATTACTGCTTCCATCAGCAATTCCCCATGACACATCACTAAAGATATATGGAGTTTAATGTATATTCAAGGGCAGCCACAGAGTTAGTCATCATGTTCATTGTAGACATGGTTATGGGAGCTACCCTCCCGGAGGAGAGGAGGCCAAGCAAGTCAGATATGCTAGGATCTCCTGAGAAACCCAAGGAGGGCCACAACTCTCTCATTTTCTCTGTCTCCAATGCACCTGAAAAGGATATTGGGTTAACAGGCAGGAGATATTTTCCTCTCTCCAGAGAGAGAGGACTCCCCAGAGTATACTTCACTCTCTGAACAGAAAGAAGCCTTGAGGGAGGACTTCAGGATAACACAAAGTATGAGGGCCGATCTCCCTCAGAGAAAGAACTTGCCACCGAGTTGTTCTCCCTAGACACATCTCATTAAAGTTAGTGGCTTTTTCTTTTAAAGGAGGCAAGGCCATTCGAAGTGATGAGTTTGATTCAAAATAACTCAGACTGAAATACCAGAGGTGAAGGAATAGTCAAGTTTATTCAATAAAGTTCGGACGGCAAAGTTGTTCAGAGCCAGGAGAGATGCCCACTCTTAACGGAGGCAGAAACAAAGTGGAATGCAGTTCACTGCAGACCAACCATTAACTACATTGTCAACAAGTTTGAATGGGTGTTTCCCGCTCGCGCCTGAAGCAAAATCGCTATGGAAAGAACAATGCTTGTATCAATGTAGGAACAAAATTTGTCTACGAATTATCGTTGTCTAACATTAAATACTTTAATCCATGAGTTAAGATACTATTATATACTGTTTAACTATAATGTCGTCTCAAATACCTATAATACACACATGCTCAGAAGTCGAGCATAATGAATTGGATTATTTGTTTATGGTGACGTTAAACATTCAGGTAATATAGTTTGATAGAAATGGATGTCATGCTTGTGGGCATTGGAATTTTCGTCTTTTTTATTTTTATGTCTATCATGAAATGTAAAATCACGAGTCTTTCAAATATTAATATATTGATGTTCAACTCTCATGACAGTTGAGTTAGCAAATGGACCTTATACTTTTTTAAAGCTTCCAGAAGAGCAGATGTTTTTCATGCTACGTTGAGAAGACGGCAGAAGATTAACGGAAGGTTAGGATTAAATTTTATCCGCTGACGGGAACAAAAATGAGATGCAATAGTATTTTTTTCCTCCATGTTTATTATGATAACAGATAGTTCAAGCAGTGCTAATAATAAGAGCAAGTTTATTTTTACTACCCTTCTTATTACGGTTAATGCAACCATTCTGCCCCTGACTACGAGTTAATGAGTTCTGCTCTCCATCACAAAACAAAATATGCGAGTTTTGCAACATGAAGTTTTATTCACGCACGGCTATCGCAGGAAGAAAAAACCAAATTGCAACCGGAGTTCAAAGGTACATTTGTGTAATGAATGCATTCAACAATTACTAATTTTTTCTGTTCAGCTATAAAATGTCGACTGGATAATAGCAGGAGACCCGAATATAAACATACCATATTCAATCACAGATTTAATTTTGTGTTCATATTGACAATAAAAAAAGATCGCAACCACTAATGAAGAAATTTATATACAGTACAACATTCCCGTTACAAAGTGTGTATTGATTTGAATACAAAAAAACTTAATGTGAACATCGGGAACATTTTTCTTTACAAACGTCAGGTAAGGAATTTTAAGTATTTTTTACGTAATCATATTGCTCAAAAAATTCATGACTACTTGGGACACATTGTCTTCTTATAATTAGGGACACTATTTACTTAATATTACCAGTATACATGGTAAAGGATAAAAAGTTCAATAAAACGATGAAATTAACGGAATAATAGATCTACGCTAAAATTAGAGATTAATGAACATTCATTCATAAATAATAGTCACATTTACAATGGAGAGCGTGGCTGAAATTATAGTAACAAAGAAATAAGAAAATGAAACTGGAAAAGCAAGAGGCAACCTGACTGTGGAGACTTGCATATTGGTTTTCAATCGAGAAAACCCCATGAATATTTAGTACCTTCTGCCTTGATATTAGCAACAGTGAAAATAATAAAAAGGTCTTCTTTAAACAATTTTACAAATAATTTGTTGCCCAGTCCAGGACGATTCTCATAGCATTTTTTTTTTTTTTTGCTTAATATATTAAAATATTATTTCCACCAAATATGTTAAACTTCATTGGATTGACTGTCTACACTGAAAGGGAAGATTTATTTCGCATAACATGTCTAAAATGAGCAGGCAACCATCTTTAACTTTTTCTAAAGCGAGTTTGATGGATACCTGCCAAAGCATGGTAAACTTATTTGAATAAGCTTAGTAATATTCTGTTTCTAAAAAGAAAAAAAAACTGATATATATAAATATGAGAAAACTAATGGTATCTTTTTCTAAAGCGAGTTTGATGGATACCTGCCAAAGCATGGTAAACTTATTTGAATAAGCTTAGTAATGTTCTGTTTCTAAAAAGAAAAAAAACTTATATATATAAATATGAGAAAACTAGTGGCTGATCAAACACAATTTGTTTTATAGAATTTCCCTTTAAAAATGAACCTACAAATAAACAATTTAATTCCAAAATGTGATTGAATTTTAGTTGTAAATCCGGCAGAGTTGATTCGTTTTACTTGTGTCAAGTGAATAACGAATTAAGTGTCAGAATAAATCAACATGGATAATCAGTTACAAGTAGCCAAAATAATATTGCCCTTCATGTGCAACTACGGGAAAAGTAAAAAAGAACTGGCTGCTCACATAACAGTATAAAACCAAAATATAATGAGGTCTCAAGAAACGTTTTAGAATGTGCTGATACGGAAGTAATATTAAGTTCAGGTCTATATGCTTTTAATCCGGTTCTGCACAAGTTGTTAAGAAGGAGATTAAGAGCATAAAATTAAGATAATAAATAATTCTTGTTAATGACCTAAGATTCTCCTGCGTCAGTCCAGTACCTAAGCTAGTCTGTACCACCAATTCCTCATTGATTAAACTGAAATATAATAACATATGCTTTTATACTCTTTTAAAGATATGTTTTAGGTGAAAACTTTCCTTTGTAATACTCTCTTGCATTCATGCAGCTTGCTTGAGAACAGTTTAGAGCAGACTAAGTGCCAAAGATACTGCACGACGTTTTTTAACTCTAATCATGCTCATAATCTCTCTCTCTCTTTCTCTCTCTCTCTCTCTCTTTCTTTCTCTCTCTCTTCTCATAATATATATATATATATATATATATATATATATATATATATATATATTATATATATATATATATATATATATATAAATGAAAGAGATTTTATGGACATGTGGAAGGTCGAAATGTGTCGTGCAGTATCTTTGGCTCTTATTCTGCTCTAAGTAGTTCTCTAGCAAACTGCATGGATGGAAAAAAGGATTACAAAGAAAGATCGTATAAAAACACATAATATGATGCTATTATATTTCAGGTCAATCGAATAAGGAACTGGTGGTATACTTAGATTAACTTAGGTGCTGGATTGACCGAGGAGAGGCTTAGGGAATTAACAAGAATTACTTATTACCTTAAGTTTTTGTGTTTAATCTCCTTCAGAGCAGAGAGAGAGAGAGAGAGAGAGAGAGAGAGAGAGAGAGAGAGAGAGAGAGCAAATGAGTAATTTGTTCTAATTGTAAAATCCCATAGACCTACAACAAAACACCAGACGAAGAGTATTATTCAGTCACGCTCATAATTTGGCCAGACTAAGGCATCTTTTGGCCTCTTCTGATAATAGAAATACTGATAAAATATTTTCCAAAAAGGTCTATTTCATTTACTACAAGAGATTGTCATCCTACGTGAACACTCGTCTTACGCACTCAGCTGAAAATTTTGATTGATTTTCTTTTGTTCCTGGAAAGAAGCTCTAATTGTTCCTTTCGTCTCTCAGGACAAAAGGTTCTAGTTTCTCATTTCATTCTCTACCTCTCATTCCCGAGGAACCCATCTCTCTGTCTCTATGGAGAGTTTAATGCAGACATTTTTTTCACGCTAGGGGACTTCTTTCAATGTGGGCCCAGTAATGACTGGCAATGATGGTATACAAAAATGGTCAGGCTTTTGTTCTCATTCTTTCTATCGATCTCTTCTCCTTCCAGTAAATCCACTTCACAAGAAAGAGAGAGAGAGAGAGAGAGAGGAGAAGGAGAGAGCGAGAGAGAGAGAGGAGGAGAGGAGAGAGAGAGAGAAATCTTGCATTATACAACAACATGTTAGGAAGCTAAAACAATGACAAAAACATAAGTAGCTTTAGATGAGAAAATCAAATGATATTTGAGAATAGTTATCAAGTTGTGAAAGACCTTTTTTAACCTAATTTGCGGTGAACAAAACAACCAAACAAAACACTCGCTTACAAAGGCTCGGGATATGAAAGAAAATATATTTGAATTAAGAAATATCTTGGAAACGGACTCAAGGATTTGAACGTCGGTAGTAATTTTCTCTCGAAAAAAGACTGACTAGAAATAAAACTGTCATTTTCTTACCATCATAACAGGATTCTGTTTTTAAAATCTTACAAACTTGTACGCATCAAAGTTAACGAAGCCTTCTCAGTCCACCGGATCATGTTAACAGATTGTTTAGAATATAATGAAGGTAAATTCACAGTTACGATGAAATGGCTTTCATACCTAGAGGTGTATTTAAAAATGTAGGAGGAGGGAACTTGACTCACCAAGAGCAGCTTCTCGATTTTTCTTTTCTTTGAAGGTTAATTAAAACATCCACTGAAGCATATATCTCAAAAAGATCAACATATTTGAGGACCTGGTTTCCTGAGTGACTGGGAGATGTTTCCCACATTCTGATAGCAACTGTTGTGCTTCTTGTGACTTTTTTACCTTCCCAAATATTGTTTTCTTATCAATGCCATAGAAACCAGAGCCTAAATGCTTTTGAACAGAGAATAAATCCAATGCAAACTTATATTCCGTTAAACCATAAAAAATTGAGAAAATATTGTTAGTTGCAGTTTGAGCACTGTACTTTTAGATGTAGTTCAGGTCTGGATTACAGCATGAATAAAGGCCATATCAGCAGCCGGGGTTGAAGACTCTAACATAAATATATGACCTCAGAGATTATTTTTTAAAAGTATTTTCAGAGACGGGAACAATAATACATAGTATGGAGTCATATCTGGTTGTGACAAGCAATGCTGAAACGCAGAATAAAAAAGTGACTGTGCTGAGTGACGTCATGACGCATAGCATAGGTGGAAACAGACTATTGTTTCAGTAACATGCACTTGATCAGAAGGAAATTGCATTTCTATTTTTATCTATTTATCTATCAATTTATTATTTTTTAAATAAGTTGGATCTCTTCTTTCTGCCTTTCATTTTATTCCTGATCATTCTTCCTAATGACCACCATATTCTTTGGAAGCTTGAATTTCAAGTCAATAGTCTCTATGGTCTTCATCCTTATGAACAGGTTTCATCTACTGAATAATAATAATAATAATAATAATAATAATAATAATAATAATAATAATAATAATAATAAGTGGTGTCGTGGAGGAGTGGGTTAGGTCGTCAATAGACTTAAGTCAAGTTAAGCAACATTGGGGCTGGTCTGGCAGTCGTTGGATGGGTGACCGCTCTCCTCGGCGTTGATTCCTTGGGAAAGGATCTTTACCATAATTTCCTCAGTCTACTCAGCTGTAAATGAGTACCTATCCCTGATGGGGTAGGGTCCAGCTATGGGTTAAATAGCAAAACTCAGCAATGATGGAAAGAAATGAAGGAATAAACGACAACGACGTAAATGGAACCTCTGGCAACAGAGGAGCCTCGTCCGGCAACCAGGTATTCAACCCAATTGTAGGGGAAGACGGTCAGGTACTTGTAGGTCGTCATCCAGAAACTGATCACCACAACGACAGTAATCAACAGCCTGAGATTGGAGCTACAGAGGCAAAAAGGAAGAAATGGACAAGAGAAGAAAATAAGGAAATATGGAGATGCTACATCAGAAGCAACCCGACGGAGAGAGGATATAGAAGAAGATTGGTCAACATCTGGAATGAGAGGAATAACACCCCCAAACAGAGCAGAGGCTGGCAGACCAAGTAAGGAACATAAAGAAAAAGAACTGGCTCTCCCGCCTAACAGAAAGAGAAGAACTGGAAAGGGAAATGTCACACGACAACGAATTACACGAAGACGAAACGAGAGACGATGCCACAGAAGACGACTGAGAGACGATGCCACAGAAGACGACAGGGAGGATGAGGTATCAAACAACGACACACGAAGAAACACCGACGAAGTAACAGAGAGGACGGAATGGGTAGAAAAGATTAGACAATGGATGGAGCCAGATACAGAGAGAACAAAGATCCCCTCCATGAAAGCCTACAACACCAAGAAATTAAGGGAGAAAACAAGTGAGGTCAATGAAATAATGGGCCTAATACACACCACCAGTATCACAGAAACAAATAACTTGACATATGCAGGAGCAAGATTAGTAGCAGAACTGATGGGGATTCGAACACCAACACCACCGTCACAACCAACCCAACAGAAACCAAAACAGCAACCTCCTTGGAAAAGGCGCCTGGAAAAGCAAATCATGGTGATGAGATCTGACTTGAGTAAACTGAAAGAGATGGCAGAAAAAAGGCTAAGAAGCAAGAAAACAAGGGAGGAACTCAACGAGAAATACAAAGTACAAGAGAAGGGACTAAACAACACAATAGAAGATGTAAAACAGAGGCTTAAGGCCAAAGCACACAAGATCCAATGGTACATGAACAGGAATAAGGGATACCAACAGAACAAACTATTCGGAACCAAACCAGAAAAGACTATACAGCAAACTAAGAGGGAAGACAACCCCCACCCAGAAATTCCTGAAGCCGAACCAAGTAAGAGACTCTGGGAAAACATATGGAGCAATCCAGTATACACAACAAACATGCAACATGGCTCCAGGAAGTCAAGGAAGAAGAAACAGGGAGAATAAAACAAAGATTCACAGACATCACGACAGACACAGTCAGACACCAACTAAAGAAATGCCAAACTGGAAAGCCCCAGGTCCTGATGAAGTCCATGGATACTGGCTCAAAAACTTCAAGGCCCTACACCCACGAATAGCAGAACAACTCCAGCATTGTATCTCAAATCACCAAGCACCCAAATGGATGACCACAGGAAGAACATCCTTAGTACAAAAAGACAAGAGTAAGGGAAATATAGCCAGTAACTACAGGCCTATCACTGCCGACCAATAATGTGGAAGTTACTAACAGGTATCATCAGTGAAAGGCTATACAACTACCTAGAGGAGACAAACACCATCCCCCACCAACAGAAAGGCTGCAGAAGGAAGTGTAGGGGCACAAAAGACCAGCTCCTGATAGACAAAATGGTAATGGAGAACAGTAGGAGAAGGAAAACCAACCTAAGCATGGCATGGATAGACTATAAGAAAGCCTTCGACATGATACCACACACATGGCTAATAGAATG
This sequence comes from Macrobrachium nipponense, assembly GCF_015104395.2. Taxonomy (NCBI): domain Eukaryota; kingdom Metazoa; phylum Arthropoda; class Malacostraca; order Decapoda; family Palaemonidae; genus Macrobrachium; species Macrobrachium nipponense. The sequence goes on from NC_087203.1 coordinate 10,850,735, forward strand.
CCTGAAAATATATGGGGCAGAGGAAAATACCATCAGCTTCCTCAAAAATACAATGCGCAACTGGAATACAATACTTACAAGCTCTGGAATAAGACTAGCAGAGGTAAATATCAGGAGAGGGATCTTCCAGGGCGACTCACTGTCCCCACTACTCTTCGTAGTAGCCATGATTCCCATGACAAAAGTACTACAGAAGATGGATGCCGGGTACCAACTCAAGAAAAGAGGCAACAAAATCAAACATCTGATGTTCATGGACGACATCAAGCTGTATGGTAAGAGCATCAAGGAAATAGATACCCTAATCCAGACTGTAAGGATTGTATCTGGGGACATCAGGATGGAGTTTGGAATAGAAAAATGCGCCTTAGTCAACATACAAAAAGGCAAAGTAACGAGAACTGAAGGGATAAAGCTACCAGATGGGAGCAACATCAAACACATAGATGAGACAGGATACAAATACCTGGGAATAATGGAAGGAGGAGATATAAAACACCAAGAGATGAAGGACACGATCAGGAAAGAATATAGGCAGAGACTCAAGGCGATACTCAAGTCAAAACTCAACGGCGGAAAAATATGATAAAAGCCATAAACACATGGGCAGTGCCAGTAATCAGATACAGCGCAGGAATAGTGGAATGGACGAAGGCAGAACTCCGCAGCATAGATCAGAAAAACCAGGAAACAAATGACAATACACAAAGCACTACACCCAAGAGCAAATACGGACAGACTATACATAACACGAAAGGAAGGAGGGAGAGGACTACTAAGTATAGAGGACTGCGTTAACATCAAAAACAGAGCACTGGGGGCAATATCATGAAAACCAGTGAAGACGAGTGGCTAAAGAGTGCATGGGAAGAGGACTAATAAAAGTAGACGAAGACCCAGAAATATACAGAGACAGAGAAAGAAAACAGAAAAAGAAACAGAGGACTGGCACAACAAACCAATGCACGGACAATACATGAGACAGACTAAAGAACTAGCCAGCGATGACAATTGGCAATGGCTACAGAGGGGAGAGCTAAAGAAGGAAACTGAAGGAATGATAAACAAACAGCAGCACAAGATCAGGCCCTAAGAACCAGATATGTTCAAAGTACGATAGACGGAAATAACATCTTCCCCCCATATGTAGGAAGTGCAATACGAAAATGAAACCATAAACCACATAGCAAGTGAATGCCCGGCACTTGCACAGAACCAGTACAAAAAGAGGCATGATTCAGTGGCAAAAGCCCTCCACTGGAGCCTGTGCAAGAAACATCAGCTACCTTGCAGTAATAAGTGGTACGAGCACCAACCTGAAGGAGTGATAGAAAACGATCAGGCAAAGATCCTCTGGGACTATGGTATCAGAACGGATAGGGTGATACGTGCAAAACAGACCAGACGTGACGTTGATTGACAAAGTCAAGAAGAAAGTATCACTCATTGATGTCGCAATACCATGGGACACCAGAGTTGAAGAGAAAGATGAGGGAAAAAATGGATAAGTATCAAGATCTGAAAATAGAAATAAGAAGGATATGGGATATGCCAGTTGGAAAATTCGTAACCCAAATTTATCATAGGAGCACTAGGCACGATCCCAAGATCCCTGAAAAGGAATCTAGAAAAAAACTAGAGGGCTGAAGAAGTAGCTCCAGGACTCATGCAGAAGAGTGTGATCCTAGAAACGGCGCACATAGTAAGAAAAGTGATGGACTCCTAAGGAGGCAGGAATGCAACCCGGAACCCCACACTATAAATACCACCCAGTCGAATTGGAGGACTGTGATAGAGCAAAAAAAAAAAAAAAAACAAAAAAAACAAAAAATAAATAATAATAATATACTTTATTAAAAATAAAACAAAAGCCACTACAGCAGAGTTACACTTGTAGAGCTTCTCTATTTTCCGAATAGCGGCTTATTCTGTGCTACTTGAACAGTCTAGGAGAGCGCCTGTGGAAGTCATTCTCAAATGTAGGGTCAAGATTGTTGTATATATTTATAATACAATTTTTTACAGGTAAACTATGATACCATAGTTATCAAAGTCAATAACGGTTTCTCTCTCTCTCCTTCTCTGTTTTTCTTTTAGGGAGCTTTCGTCTTGGGCTGAAAGACATCCTCTAGGCTAGGAAGCTGAGGCAGGACCATTGGTTGTTTGAGCCAGGTCTCAAGCCACTTCCGCTGTGTTGATGGTCCTGTAGCTGCAGCCTCCAAGATCTCCTGAGCTGTGTGGTGACGTTGCTGGGCATTGCGTCATGCTGCGTGATGTCATGGCTGGCTTGATTTTCTTGAATGCAGGAGTATATCGTTTGATGGCATTGTCACTATAGGTGGAAGATCTTCTTATGCTCGTGGGGAGGAGAAATACTTCCTGCATCATATTCAGTGTTGGTTTTATTTTCTGGATGAGAAGCGCCTCAAGCAGGCACAATCGGCGGGTGTCAGGGACCTTCCTGACGATCTTAGTATTCTGGCTGATTACATCCCGGAAGATATTTTCTTGGTGTCTGGTGCAGGTGTGGTTTTTGATAGCCCCCTCCTGGGCATAGCAGGAGATCCTCTTTGACAGGTGGATGCTATATATATATATATATATATATATATATATATATATATATATATATATATATATATATATATATATATATATATGTGTGTGTGTGTATAAAGGTATAAGCCACGAAGGAAAGATAAACAACGGAGTTTCTGCAAGATCTTTCGACTCAACGTCCCTTACTTAGCAGACAAAATGACTTACATGAGAAATTCAGAGTACAGGAAAGGTTGTATAAGTGACAGATAGGGATTATAAGGAGATTAGTACCTAGAATCCAACACACCTGGAGAATGAGTAACCTTTTCAAAAAAGCATAAACATGGGTACAATTTAAGAACAAAAAGATTAAGTCCAACTGCTCAGACACAGGGTCAAGACATTTAAAGGATTATACAGGGTGACAGCTGACCACATTCAGATATTTGGTAAACAAAAACTTATTCACAAAACATATTAAACATACATATATAAAGAAATGTCTCTAAGGCAACAAATTTGTATTTAAGTCTGTAATTATATCTTTGAGGTCATCCTTAAACATGTTACAAATACAAGGGTCTAAATGAAACAGGCCACGAGTAGTATTAAAATTACAATGGGAAGTAAGTTGTATTATGGCAGATTCTAAAAGATTTCGTGATCTTCCAATTACTGAGCTACCAATCCAATGTATCCGGTGGTTGTTTTCACTTGAATGAATGAATATTGCATTAGATGTTTGCCCAGTTTTGACTTTCGTGATTCAGTTATACATACATACATACATATATATATATATATATATTATATATATATATATATATATATACACACATACACACACACACACACACACATATATATATATATATATATATATATATATATATACATATATATAGATTTTATATATATATATATAAAATCTATATATATATATATATATATAATATATATATATATGAGAGAGAGAGAGAGAGAGAGAGAGAGAGAGAGAGATTTTATGAACATGATTAGAGTTAAAAAACGTCGTGCAGTATCTTTGGCACTTAGTCTGCTCTAAATTTTCTCATGCAACCTGTATGAATGGAAGAAATTATTACAAGGAAAACTAGTTTTCACCAAAAAAAATATCTTTAAAGGAGTATAAAAGCAAATGATATGAGTATAAAAGCATATGTTATCATATTTCAGATTAATCAATGAGGAATTGGTGGTACAGACTAGCTTAGGTACTGGACCGACGCAGGAGAAGCTTAGGTCATTAACAAGAATTATTTATTCTTAATATTATGTTCTTAATCTCCTTCATAACATCTTGTGCAGAACAGAACTTAATATTACTTTTGTATCAGCACATTCTAAAACGTTTCTTTTCCCTTAGTTGCACATGAAGGGTAATATTATTTTGGCCACTTGTAACTGATTATCCATGTTGATTTATTCTGACACTTAATTCGTTATTCACTTGGCACATGTAAAACAAATTCAACTCTGTTCAGATTTACAAACTAAAATTCAATCACATTTTGGAAATAAATTGTTTATTTGTGAGTTCATGTTTAAAGGGAAATTCTATAAAAGAAAGTTTCCTTGATCAGCCACTAGTTTTCTCATGATTATATATATGCAAGTCTCCACAGTAAGGTTGACTATTGCTTTTCCAGTTTCGTTTTCTTATTTCTTTGCTACCATAATTTCAGCCACGGTCTCCAATGTAAATGAGACTATTATTTATGAATGAATGTTGTTACGGCCTCTGAGAGAGGTCCGCTTCAGGTTCGATATGAAATAAAGAAAAAAAAATATTTCAACACCAACAGTTGAAACTGGGGATACGAATATAGAAAGAAACACTAACACAACAAAGGTTTATTTACAAGCTTACTAACATAGGTAAATGCAGAATGGTATCTCCTATTTACATAAAAAGATATAATCTTACACTGCATGAACTGGGGGAACAGTGAGGCAATTCAAATACTTGCTAGTCAATTTGAGAATTCGAAGCGATGGTTTCACGAAAGGAGAGCGGCAATTGCAGACGTCCTCTTGACTCTGTATTGCATAAAATAGTCTACTTGTAAGGCAGGAACTCCCCAAAACCTCTAGCAGGACCTTTTCTTCTCATGGAAAGTTCTTGCTCGACGTCGAGAATTAAAATCTTTCACGGCCGTCCACTCCTGAAGACGACTAGACTAGTATCCAACCAACTCCCGAGCAACTTTTCTTCTGATCCTTCGTCGGTTCCTTTTTTCTCTGGTCTCTCTCTGACGATCTCTGCTGCTGATCTCTCACTGATATTCTGACCAGTGGCTCTTACTGAGGATATCTCTCTGTGACTAACTGGTGTCTCTCTTCTACGATCTCTGCTTTCTCCTGCTACGACCGTCGTATTTATATGGCACTCTGGGGGCGGAGCCTACGGCGAACTTCACAGACTCCAGGGATTTCTAGAACTTCTTAGATGAATCTAGATGAGGTATTGCATCAGAAATCGCGGCGTTTCTCACGTCCCGACGAGTTCCACCACATGCCTGCCGATTCTAGAACCATCATGATAACAGGCACCTCCAACACAATGCGCTAACTCCTCCTTGCTGCCGACCTTCTCGAAAATACGTTCTTCCTTCCTTCATCTTTCTTTGCTAGGAAGCAATTACCATCACAAATGTTCATTAAGCTGTATTTTCAGTGTAGATCTATTATTCCGTTAATTTCATCGTTTTATCGAACTTTTTATCCTTTAAGAAATATATTGGTAATATTAAGTAAATAATGTCCCTAATTATAAGAGGGCAATGTGTCCCAGCTAGTCATGAATTCATTGAGCATTATGATTACTTAACAAATTCCTAAAATTCATAACCTAAAATTTGTTTGTAAAGAAAAATGTTCCCGATGTTCAATCAAGTCTTTAGTATTCAAATCAAGATGCACTTTGTAACGGGGAATTGTTGTACTCTATAAAAGTTTCTTCATTAGTGGTTGCAATCTTTTTTATTGTCAATATGAACACAAAATTAAATCTGTTATTTTTAGTGATTGAATATGGTATGTTTATATTCAGGTCTCCTATTATCCAGTCGACATTTTATAGTTGAACAGAAAAAATCAGTAATTGTTGAATGCATTCATTACACAAATGTACCTTTGAACTCCGGTTGCAATTTGGCTTTTTCTTACTGCGATAGCCGTGCGTGAATAAAACTTCATGTTGCAAAACTCGCATATTTTCTTAAAGCTAGATGCGCATTTGTTTTGTGATGGAAAGAAGAACTCATTAACTCGTAATCAGAGGCAGAATGGATGCATTAACCGTAATAGGAAAGGTAGTAAAAATAAACTTGAGCTTAATTAGCACTGCTCTTGAACATCTGTTATCATGATAAACATGGAGGAAAAAGTAGTTACATCTCATTTTTTTATCTCGTCAGCTGATAGGTATCATTTAAACCTTCCTTTAATATTCTGACGTCTTCTCAACGTAACATGAAAACATCTGCTCTTCTGGAAGCTTTAAAAAAGTATAAGGGCCATTTGCTAACTCATCTGTCATGAGAGTTGAATATCAAGATATTAATTTTTGAAAGGCTCTTAGTTTTGCAGATCATGATAGACACAAAAATAGAAAAGACGAAGATTCCAACGCCCGTAAATATGGCATCCATTTCTATCAAACTATATTACCTGAATGTTAACGTCAGCATAAACAAATAATCCCATTCATAATGCTTGACTTCAGAGCATGTGTGTATTATAGGTATTTCAGTCTACATTATAGTTAAACTGTTTATAATAGTGTCTTAACTCATGGATTGAAATATTAGTCCTAAACAACAATAATTCGTAGGCAAATTTTGTTCCTACACTAATACAAGCATCGTTCCTTCCATAAGGATTTTAATTCAGGTGTGAGCTGGAAGCAGCCATTCATACTTGTTGACGATGTAGTTTACTATTAACAGACAGGGAAAGCCCCGCCTAATCATTGGTCTGCAGTGAACTGCATTCCGCTTTGTTTCTGCCTCCATTAAGTGTGGGCATCTCTCCTGGCTCTGACCGACTTTGCCGTCCGAACTTTATTGAATAAACTTGACTATTCCTTTTCCTCTGGTATTTCAGTTTGAGTTATTTTGAAACAAACCCATCACTTCGAATGGCCATCACTTCGAATGGCCTTGCTTCCTTTAAAAGAAAAAGCCACTAAATTTAATGAGATGAGTCCGGGAAAGCAACTTGGTGGCAAGTTCTTTCTCTGAAGACTTCTCTGAAGACTTCCTTCAAGGCTTCCTTCTGTTCAGAGGGTGAAGTATCCTCTGGGGAGTCCTCTCTCTCTGGACGGAGGAAAGTACCTCCTATTAACCCTATTTCCTTTTCAGGTGCATTGGAGACAGAGAAAATGAGAGAGTTGTGGCCCTCCTTGGGTTTCTATAGAGATCCTAGCATATCTGATTTATTAGCCGCCTCTCCTCCGGGAGGGTAGCTCCCATAACCATGTCTACAATGAACATGATGACTTCAAAGTTTACAGTGTCTACTGGATCACTGGTTGCCCCTAAATATACAATAAACTCCATACATCCTTGGTAATGTGTCCTGTGGAGTTGCTGATGAAAGCCGTATCGTTTCCATCACCTTCAGCTTTATCGTCTGGTCCCTTCTCCTCCTCACTTTCTTCCAAAGCTACTGAGCAGTGGAGGAAGAAGGCTGCTTCATCTTGTAGTACCTACAAGAAGTCTTACCAAAGTTTTGAGCTTTCGGTCTTCCTCTGTAAAGAAAACTGATCAGTTTTCTCCTGTGGAGAAGACCAACTGGGTTCAAGCTAGAGCGGTGTTTAATGCATTGATGTACCTGATGCTTCGTGCACAGATGCAACTGTCTTCACCAGGTTCCACAGGACCTGTGCATACTGGTGTTAGCAGCGCTATCTTCACTGGTGCTGCCGGTGAGGTGCACACCATTAGGAAGGCCAAGCATGAGCAAGGGAGAATAGAGTAGGCATCCATTACTCATTTTTCCCCTAAAGTGGTGCAGGGATCCTGGGATAGGGACAGAACCTAAGTGGCGCTGTCATCCAGACCTTGCAAGAGGAGGCCTCTCATGCTGCCTACCTTTTAAACAAGGTTTCAGGCAATCAATTTCCCTATCCAATTTCCCTAATTGTGCACAATTGCAAACATTATATCTTTCCCAGGTTTTGAGTGACTTGTGCATACCGGTGCTCGTGGTGCTCCCTGTATCAATTTTGTTAGTACAATGCACACCACTAGCTAGGTCTAATGTGAGCAAGGTAAGCCAACAGCATGCAGGCCATATTGATGAATAATTCTCAACCATGTTTGCTTGAGTGAGCTTGCTCTCACTGACTCATGAGGACATTGTTAAAGCGAGCTGATGACTACCCATGGCCTTGCTCCCTGGTATGTACTGTTTTTACCTAGTTGTGCAGGGTGCCAAGGGTTGTTCACCTGTTAGCAGTGCTTTTTCAGTGGCTACTGAGAAGTGGGAATCTGATAGGAATGAAAACAGGAGAGTATGTGGCAAATTTGGTCTTAGGGCCTGACTGGTCTATTTGCTTAAATGGTTGAGCAATCCCAAGGGCACTCTGGTGGGCCTCACTACCCTGCAGAGGATACACCTCAGGATGACTGGAGTACTAGAGGGTCCCAAGTGACCTTTACCCAGGATACAGATACACCCAAAGTACAGAGGCACTTTCAGTAGGACATTAGACTTACCCGTAAGCATAATGACCTAGTGGAAGGCCTTGTTCTTTCCACAGGTGCTCTTTCTGCAATCCAAAGTTATATATGTTCTCAATGGAAGACCAGACTTTCAACCAGTATGCCTCAGTCACAGCTTGCTAATAGGGTTTCGGACCAAGTTAATTCTCTGAGTTTTGGACAGGAGAATTTGCCAAGGTTCAGTTGGTCTTGCAATTTACTTCCCCAGCATAGCCCCATTAGATTAAGTACTAAACACTCTTGGACAGTGGCATTTTGACTTTACAGGTTAGCCTCCATTTATCCAGCTGTCCAGTATTTTCCATAGACCGCCTTCAATTGGAAGTAGTCTCTCTTTCCCAAATGAAATCATTCCAAGTAGTATCCTGGCTTGACCTTTGGTCATTGACTGTAGTAAACTTGGCATGCTCTGAAGGGTTCAATACGCAGGAAAGGGATGCTATGTTCTGCAGACTGTTACTGTTTGGAGGTAGTGCAAAAGCCTACTTAGCCCAACAGACAGCTAACCTATGGGCCAACATAGTCTTGAAGAGACGGGACGCTATGCTGTCCCAATTCTGAGGACATGTTGGCACTAAGGAATGGGCTGGTTCTGAGTTCTATCTCCTTCTTACCATGAAACAAGGTAAAAACATTTCCTCCAGCTTACCAGGTGGTGTTCTTCATGGTCCCAAGTGTGGCTGGTCCTTCCTCTTTGGGGTATAAGTAATCCCAGCCTTCCTCTGCTCCCTAAAGAGGACCCAAGACATCTTCTGTCCCTGCTAGAAAGGGAGATTCATCTCTTTTCTTTCAACTGTCCCAACCCTGCTCTAGGAAGGGCAGTAAGAGAAAGAAGGGAGGATGATGCTAAGAGCAGCATTTCCCCCTCACGAGCCTTCCAATAGTGAGGAGGTGTCTGTCTAGGCCTAGACAGCAGGGCAGCAATACAGTGGAGACCTGAGTTGCAGGGGTTCTTCAGGAAGGACATCTACCCCCTTTGGAGTCTTCACCACCCCTTGATCATGCTCCAGTCCAACCCCAGATGTATGCTCGTTACAAGCTAGGTACATACATTGCTCTCAGAGAGGAGGTAAATGTGATGCCGAGCAGAGACACGGTGGAAGTCTTACAGGATCAGTCCCTATGAAGTCAACAAGTGATTAGAGACTGGTTATCAACCTCTCTCACCTGAATCGGTTCATTCATCAAACATTATTCAAGATGAAAACTTTTTACTTGGATCTTCAATCAGTCAGAGAGGGTGACTTCTTGCTTATGTTGGATATCAAGGATGCATATTTTCAAATCCCCTGACATTGGTCATTATGGACATACCTCTGCTTTACCCTTGAGAAGAGTCTACCAATTCACAGCACTTTGTTTCTGACTTTTGGCCACCCATTGAATACTAACTTGAACTTTCCCGATGGTTTCAGCTTGGGCATCGTGCTCAGGCTGCAACTTTTTAGGTATCTTAACAATAGGCAAGTCCGGGCAAGTTCACTTTCACATCTGTAAAGAACAAGAACCATCTTCTTGGGTTTTGCCATGATCTGTGGAAAGTAATAAACTAAAAAAAAACTGGATGTCATCCTCAAGCAGAGGATAAAATACCTGGGTATGCTGGGAGACACAAGAGCAGCAAGTTTTTCCTTCATAATCTCACATCAGGAAATGCAGTTCTTTTCTCATCAGCAACAACCCACACAGCAAGAGCAGGTCATTCTGGGTTGTCTGCTGTCCATGAAGAAGAGAGGAGTAGTCTGCAAAATACTGTGCTCTGAAAATGAATGCCACCATCCCTACATCAGCTTGATGGCAACTTCCCTCTCAAAGAGAATCACCATCCTTCTGAACACTGTCAGGAGAAGAACTAGGCACGCCACTGAGACAATACAACAGAAACCCCTCCTCCTTGAGTGGCGAACCCAGTGACCAGAGCCCAAATGAGCGTCTTTGTTAATCAGGCAGACTCACAGCTAATAGGATCATCCAATCAAAAATTGCCTCCTTTGTAATCCTGTTTTTAGGTGTAAATATTCCATGGAAGCCTTTTTTAAATGGTAGTTTGAAATGCATACAAAAACTAAATCATTTACTCTAAAGAAGAAAGTTCTGTGTGACCTCTCCATCGTTACTGTATAACTATGGAACAATAAAAACATATAAAACAAATTTTCATGCTAGGCTAATTGTTAGTTTGTCCAATTCCGCATCTTGCAAACTAGCTAAATACCAAGCGAATAGTCTTATCCCATTTGTTGGTACCACCTCCAATGCCAATACAAAGAACAATGTCGACTTGATAGATCAATGAAATGCACAGATTAGTAGTGAATCCAGGCTAATGAGTTTTGACAAGACTTTATTATTCACAAAGGAGATTTCAAGCGATATGTTTGAGAGCAAACAGCTGGATGTACCATTTTCCAAGCAAATTTTCGTATGGCAATAGGCAACCCTTTATCCCACACATGTAGTATGATTCATGTATGTTGATGGCATAATATTTTTGGTTAGATAACAAAACAGTAAACAACCTCCTTGTCAGATCGAATGACTTTGTGCCCCCAATGAAATTCAATATGGAAATGGAAAAGAATGGTTGCCTGCCCTTTTTATATTGCCCAATACTCTGTGTATTAGAAATGGGCTTAAATACAGTTTGCACAGAAACACCGTTGATATTGCTGCCTACGTTCATTTTTATTCTGCAGACAGCAATAAGTTAAGAATTCAGTTTTCACATCCAGGTTCTTTAGAGCATTACTTATATGTAGCCCTAAATACATTAATGATGAAATAAATATGGTTAGGAATATAGGCAAGAAATTGAAATAGCCTGACCTTAGTATACAGTGCATTAAAAGCGGCAAAAAAGACTTTTTATGTTCACAAATAAGAAAAATAACACAAAAAACTTCTTGTAGATTCATAATATAATAAGGATGACAAGATATTTCCATCTATTTTGGAATTTTGAAGTTAATGTAGCATATAAGAACAATAAAACCATGACTCTTGTATTCATAAAGAACTTGCCTGACGGTACGAAAGGATGTGTAGCCAGAGTGCATTCAAGACGTGTTAACTTTTAAACTGATCAAAGTAGAATAACATTGGAAATGAGAATAGAACAGCATAAAAGACTTGTAAGAAATGCACAGGTGAATAGTGGGACTTTTGTACATGTAAGTTGCAACAATCATGTAATCACCTTGCAGGAACAAAAAAGATAGTTTATTCTAATGAAGAGCTATACAGAAACATCATTGAGTCAATGATGTGTTTTGAGGGGGCCGGCTGGGGTGGGAGGGGACATATGTCCCCAGGCGCAGCATTGAGGGGGCGCCAAATTGAAGTAGTTGGGAAGACGTCTATTTTGGGGGAAATAGGGTGATAAAACCAGTAACTTAGAATCTTTAAGTTTTATGAGTTTTCAGTGCATTCTTTATATTTAATGAAAATTTACTTCCTTTAATGTTCATTATATATAAATGTAATCATTATGTGTTAATTACTATATTATCAAATTCTGTTATGTAGTACTTATAAAATAAGTGGTTCAGTGAATGTGAGTCAGTGCAAAGATATTGGACAGTTACCCCATCAATCTAATGTTTCGCTTTCTTCCGTGAGCATTTTTTTTTTCTTTTTTTTTTGCATAACGAACTGCAGACTACAATAATTATTTAGAATTTCATAAAGCTGAGGCTGATGATATTATCAATACATAAAGTATGTTATTTTGCAACGAAAAAATATAGTAAGAAAAAGATGTCAGTCACAACAACACTGTCAAGTTGTCAACACAACTTAAAAATTTTATACAAGAGATCGCAAACAAAATCAACTTTGATGACGTGATAGACAAATTCGAGGCTGTAGGTAAAAGCTAGAAAGATAAATCTGTAAACACATCGTAACGTGCATCAATACTTAATGTCCTACAATTCATTGCCAATCCTTTTCTTTGTTTAGGTTTTCTGTTATCAATATCTGTCTAATTATCTTTGCATTCTAATACCTGTATACCGTTTTATTTCCTTGCGTATGGTTGATCAGCCTAAGCATCCATCCCTTTAATCTTTATGTTTTCTTATTTTGACGCATGTTAAACATTCTTTAAAGAAAAGTAAGATTTTGGCTATAGTTAGTGAACTACTATGAGATTCAGGGTCTCTGTAACACGGTTTTTTGGACTTTGCTCCTTGTCAAAGCATCGGATGTAGCTGAAAGTTGACATATGTATATTTTAAAACCACACACAAATTTTGTTGGCATTATCAAATACCTAAACCCGATAGTTTTAATTTTTATAGAGTAAAAATAATCTAGCCGACGCCATGGCCGATGATTACGAGCCAAGAGTCGAAAAACATTCATTACGTAAGCAAGGTAAACACACCTTTTGACGAAATGTTGCCCTGCCCATCCACCAGACAGAAACTCCATCGGCTCTGAAACCCAAAGACTTTATGAATGGCGGAACGATACATGGATGTGGGTGGGGTATCAGTGCTTGCGTAGTAATACTACTGTAGCAGTAGTGCCGCAACAGTATAGCAGTAATATACATGAATTAAACGTTTAGGCCAACTGTTGGGATCCTTGAGGATCATTTAGCACTTCTTACAACTACTAGAGAAATTAGTTTTTATAGACAGATGTTAAATTTTCTGATCCAACAGTGCCTATGGTAGCCTTCAGTGTTATCTTGAATTATAACGAGGCAAAAATGTGGGGAGCCTCATGAAGTCATCATTCTGACGATAATTATTGGTGAAGGTTTAAAGCAAATATACGGTACCGGCTATTTTTTTTCAGTAAATAGGTAGATAGCCAATAAATAAAAATTGCTTGACATTGGATATAGCAGTTATCAAATCAAGCGTGTCTACTATGTTTTTGAAAATTACCAACTATTTCCTACATCTTGTCAATCTGATTGTGACCTATAAAGTAGACTGTAATTTCTTAGGAAACCTATTTTGGGAGTTAGACTAATAATCGAAGTGTTTTTGTATTTATTAACATATTTTGTTGGTTTGTTCATTATGACAATTATCAGTGGAGAGGTTCCAGAGTTCATAAAGGTGTACTGCTTTGCTTGTATTTAAATTTTTATGTCATTGTTACCAGAGCTTTACCCTTCGTTACGTATAGCCAATCATCCATCGAGAAAGAGGGAAGAAATGCTGTCATAAGTTACGTAACGAGTGCGTTCGAAACCTTTTCTCTGAATAAGTTGGCCCGTCTTCAAAAAAGGTCACTTTTACATTATAAGTACCAAATTTATTCAACCTACGTAATGCAGAATACAGTCAAAATTTATGTGTAGATATAATATGTATTCTGAATAAGCGTTATATTTATGAAATCCATAGATAAAAAGTTATTGCGAAAAAACCGTGTTACAGAGGCCCTGAATCTCATAGTAATTCATCTTTGTCCTTATCAGTTTTCTTTTCAGGCATTATACCTAACTATTCAGTCTTTACAGGAAAAAAAAACATTTTAGTGTTAACTTCTATACTGGCACCAAATTGTACATTTTCATGACTTTCTTAGCCCCCCCTGTATTCCCTAATGTTTAACTTCTTTTTTAGTCAATTTTATTTAATTTGCCATTTGTCTTTGGTTATTAAGAGTTACTGGTTACTGTGATGCTTTACTATAATCTACATTTTAGTTATCTTATCAACATTTTTTAATTTACTTAATTACAGGATATCTATTATATGTAAAATAAACTATTTCAGTTTGCAAATTCGGTTTGTGTTCTATCATTCCACAATATTATTATGCAAATTAGAATGTTTTGTTGTCAACACAATATACCTAAAATAATGGAGGCAAATATTTCCTGCCAAGATTAGCACACTCAAATGAAAATAGTCCCCCAACCCCCAACCGCCTTTGGGTGTGCCATAAAAGACTTTGACCTCGGGCGCCAGCAACCCTCACGACGCCACTGCCAAGAACCTGAATTTTAGTCATGGCATGAATAGATCAATTAAACTCAAAACAAATGTGCAAGGGGTGTAAGTTTAAGGAAGGTACTTGAAAGACGGATAAGAGGGATGTGCATTACATATTCATCATCTCTCATTGGCTGCACCTAGCCAATTGCAAAAACTGAGCCGTTTCATGTACATTTTCACTCAGGTTTCGTTTCTGGGAAAGTTAATGACATTTTCGCGGCGGTTTAATGTGAATTCAGGAGCAGGATGAATATTAAATTTAAAATATATTAATTCGTATGACAACATTCACACATAATGCTGAAAGTTGGAATTTCAATAATTAATTCTTACAACAATTTGGAACCACCACTTCATGTGATGATTGGAGGGTGGATGATCAACATATCAATTTGAAGCCGTCTAGCTTCGGTAGTTTTTTTAAGATCTGATGGACAGAAAAGTGAGCATGGGCAGACAATCCTATCTCAATAGTTTTCTTTGACAGAAAACTAATAATGAAAGGTATAGATAAATGTAATGTGAAACTGTACATTCACTATTGTTTTACTATGATGCTTATATTCATTACCTTATCATGTACCCTTCTGTTATGAATATTACTGATGTCTAATGTATAATAAATACACCTCCCATGTATTTTAATTTATATTACAATATTTCATTATGAATATAGCGATGACCCGAGGACATGGTAACATTGTATTTTTCCCGCCTCTGGCCGTTGCATGTCAGTGTATCATCCAGTCTCTCTCGAGACAGATGTTTCTCTGTCCACTTGTATATAACTCTAATGAACCTACTTGCTTCTACATAGTGTTTCCTTCCTCCCTTCAATAGAAACAGTCACAGGATGGAATCAACCCTGCTATGGGTCGATATGGAGCCCCGAAACAAAAGGTAATCCCAGAAAGTTAGGGAAAATTTACCTTACCAGCACATGTCTTTCGCAAGTCAGTTAACACTTTGTGATCCATGTATCTGAATGAGTTTTTTCTTTTTAAACAGCAAAACAAGCAGAAGCACATTTTTTAACTTCTTTCCACTACTTTTCCACTTGTCACTCTTGAACCTTTGGGGGATGAGGTATCATTTCTAAAGAAATAAACCTTCTCTTCAACAAACAATGGAAAGGTTCATTGCTGGGGAAGGAATAATACGAGGCCAGAGTTCTTGTGCACACTAAAGTATGTAAGTGTTAGGTAACAATCCCATGTCAGCATGGTCAGTTCCTCTATGGTAGTTAGTTGGTAACATTAAATACGGTAAACTAGGTTCAAATACAATTTTGTCTAGTGAAAGTGAGATTCCCTTAGTTTCTATGCTGACTAAACTGGCCCCTACACTATCACAATATTGACGTCAATCATATTGACTCAATAATTCGGGTCGGGGTCTTCAATCATTTGCCCTCACACTGCTCAGTGATGTTGACAAGAATCGTCATTTCTCTCTTGGCCTTCACAATGGCAAAATGCTGTCTGACAAGGATTTAGTTTACATATCCGTAAATTATTTTTTATGAGGAGAGAACGAATAAAAAGAAGTGGATGAAAGAATGGTTCACAAAGAACCATTGATATACACGTGAGAACCTTTTGGAAGACCTGAGATTCAGTGAGCCATCTGATTTTAGACAGTTCCTTCACTTAGATGGATCAGGGTTTGATGAACTGTTGAATTTAATGAAACCCTTAATAGAAAAGAAAGAAACACATTTGAGAAAGAGTATTTTCAATAAGTCAAAGATTGTTGGCAACTCTTCGTTGCTTGGCCGCTAGCAATACATTTGAAGACTTGAAATTTGTAAGTGAGATGTCCCCTCAGTTAATCAGCAGAATAGTCATGGAGAAATATTATGCAATCATATGCCTTCTCAAATTTTATATAATGATATAAATACATTAACATTTTCTCTTATCTTGCTTTACTAAACAAGGATTACATAATGGAATGAAAAAATACAATTAAAAAAAGGTACCTTCCAAGCCAATAATTACATTATTAGGAATAATGAAAACGACAACAAATGAAAAATTGTGAAAAGTTTTTTTACTACCCAATAAATACACTATTGGAAAGAAATACACGTAGAAAAAAACTTTATTAACCAATATTTATATCTCTGAAATGAAGGAAAAATGTGAAAGGGCTCTTTCATCTGAAATACTCTGAGCAGGAATGAATTGTTCTTCTGAGGTAGAAGGTTTGCCTCGCGAGTTAGATTTATTGACAATCTCACCCTCACACTACACAATAGTTAAACGAGTCAATAATACTGACGAGGTTGTGTCAATATCATTGACGACCCTTCAAACATTACGTCAGACTATCAGTGTTAATAACAATAAGAAACGCTCTGGCCGAGGGAACCGACACATGAGGACATGGCTGACATTTTCTAATTTTCGTGTTCTTTCGTCACCCTTATATTTCGGAAAACAGATGGATGGCTATAGGAATCGTTCAGATGGATTTAGCCCTCACGAACAGTGATTCAAGTGATACTTTTTATCTAGTTGGAAAGCCTAAGAAGAAAGGAAAAAACAAGAGCAAGTAAAAGAAAACTTTACCGCATCAAGATGGGAAATATGATGATAGTGATATTCAGCCAATTCTCTTTGATGGTGATAATGGGAATGAAGAGCTCCCAAAGGGGGTAGTGTACCTAGAAAACGACTGTACTTTCCAAATAACCTCCAAATGGACTACTATAACAAATTACAGTGGACATTTAAATTGTACAAAGCTAGACCTGATTTTGAGGTACTGTTTAAAGAAGGCAACTATAAAGAATATGTTACTATGAAGATTAAGTCTCCGTGGAATATTTGACTACTAAAGATTTTGCTGGCGTTGTATTAGAAAAACTCAGTGAAGAGGGATTCTACTGTGTTGATGATGACCTCCTCCTAACTAAAGAGAGAATCGTCAAGGCTACATGTGAAATAAAGTCTAGGGGCAAGATTTTCCCAAAACCACAACTGATTGCTGTATTAAAAGGTGATGTTCCTGAAAAAATTTTTGTTCCTTGTCTTGAGTATAAAAAGGTCGCTATTTTTTAAGAACAGGAACCCCTTTGTTTTAAATGCAGTAAGTGGGGACATAGGGCATACAAGTGCCAATATGAGACCCGATGTGGATACTGTAGTAAAGGCCACGTCTCTCGAGAATGTTTCCAGAAGATTAAGGACAACGTTAAAATCTCTCCCAAGTGTTGCAACTCTGGAGGGGAGCATAATGCAAACTCTCGGTTATGCAAGAAAAGACCAGTTGTTAGTGTACTTAGACCAGATGGCACTTCAAAAGGACCAAAATTGGATACCCCTGAAAAACAATTAAACAATTGATGAAGGGATTTCAAATAACCAGGTCCGTTCTGTGAGCAATGTTTGGGAACATAGGATTAATAACAATTTGAATTTGAAAGAGCTAAATAGTAATGCAATAGTTGCTCTTTGCATGGAAGTAAAACAACTGAAGAACCTAACTCTGACTCTGCCGAGTCAGATTACTAAGATATGCAATGTAGCAGATGTCTCTTTCATAGATAGCCTAGATTCAACGGATAAGCCACTAAGAGATATTCGATCTTTTGGTTGAAGTGAGGTTGAGATGCATGCTCTTGATACATCCTCTCAAATAGTTGGATTCCCTAGCAATGTAAGGCGTATTTCTGTGAATGGACGTCAATCTGCGAAGGTTTCTTAAGATAATAATGTTCAAAATATGACCAGTTTATTAGATGCAGTATCGAATTATATGCGAGCTCCAAGTGATGAGCTTAGGAGTAATGTTATTGCATATGCCAAAACGTTTAGAGAGGAAGTAGGTAATAAAAATGGATCTATCTAATCTTAAGTGTTTATTTTGGAATATAAATAGTCTTCTTGAAAGGGCAACTGATATTAATGCTCACGGTTTGTCTCATAATTATGATGTAGTTATTTTGCAAGAGGTTGGTGTAAATGGGTCAGGATTTCAATTGCCAGGATATCAAAGTTTTGAATTGCTTGCTAACCTGGAAAATAATACTACAGGCTTAACTATTTTCATTAAGAATAGCATTCCTGCTACATTCTGCGAATCTCTTGTTGTTGATGGTACTGAAGTTTTGTCTCTTAAACTGCATGCTGAAGGTTGCTTTATATATATCATTAATGTCTATATTCTTAATGACAGATTTTCTCTTGAAAACTTACCCTCTTATATATTTGACCAAAAACGTTTAAGAATGGGTGATCTCAATGTTCGCCATCGAAATTTAGATTCCTAATAGAAATGGTTACCTTTTGAACACTAATCTAAACTCATTGAATAATGTAACGTATTTTAGGTAACAAAGAACCCACTCATGTCAGAGGGGGAAGAATTGACTATGTGCTTATTTTCAATATGGAGGAGTATGAAGCTGTTACTTCAGTTGTTAGTGACTTAGTAAGTGATCATTTTGCTCTTGAGACAATTTCTGGCATTCAACGGATGACTTTCGGTCATAGGCGTAAAAGGTTAAGAATTAAAGATGACACAAAGGCTAGATTTATGTTTAAAGTAGCTGAATGGTATAAGGAATATAAATCTGTAAATGGGCATGCAAATGACGAGAATACATTTTTAGATGATTTACTTGATGTTTTAGAAACTGTATTACATACGTAGGTCTGAAAATAATTCTAATGGAAATTTTAATAAAAAAGAACCTCTGAAAAGTGGAAAACTACTATGGGGCAAGTATTGAGATCATTTTTTGGAGGAAGTTTCTTTCATGAACTCTCTGAGTGGTGTGTGGAATTCAATTAACAAAGTAAGGCGGGTTAAAAAGATAATTGTTGTCCATCCTAATCCTAAAGGTAAGGCAGATGAATTAATTAAGAAGTGGGCAACTGCTTCTAATATTGGTAATTTACCAGCTAATATTCAAGCTAGTTTGCGTAACCATTGTTCACAGAGACAACAGTTAGTGGAAATGCAAATGGGATTGACTGATGAAGCTTGTTTGCCTTTTACGAGAGATGAATTGTTTTCAGGAATTAAAAAAGAGAGGTCAACTGCCATTGGTTTGGATGGGGTTACATATGACATAATCAACTGCCTAATAATGATGGAGGAAAGACCCTTGTTAGATTTCATTAACCTTTCTTATAAAAATGGTAGGTTACCTATCAAATGGAAGTTAGCTCTGATTATTCATGTTCCTAAAGGTAATGGAGAGTATAGGCCCATTTCATTAACGTCATACATGTGTAAACTAATGGAGAGGCTCATACTTAATAGATTGCATTTTGTTATTGGAGATCAGTTGTCACAAAATTCATATGGCTTTACGAAATACGTTAGTACAAATGATTGTTTTGAGGATCCTTTGTAATAATGTTGTTAAATGCAGGGCTTTTATTGATCTTAAAGGAGCTTTTGACATAGCAAATAAAAAAGTCATTCTTGAGGAGCTTGTAAATAAGGGTGTTAAGGGAGCATTATTGCAATGGATTAATGGTTACTTAAATGAAAGAAAAGCTAAGGTTTACTTTCAGGGGTATGAGTCTGAAGAAATGGAATTGGAATTGGGCACTCCACAGGGGAGTGTTTTAAGTCCAACTTTATTCAATGTGCTTATGGAAAAAATTGCAAGGCATAATTTTTCTAGAGGCACGGAAGTTGCGATTTTATGCTGATGATATTATGATTCAGTGCCGTAATTAATTTGTTTTGAAAAATGCGTTGGATCAGCTTCAAAGTTTGTTTAGACATGAGACTGGTAATTAATGAAGATAAAAGTAAGATTCAGTCATGCATGCTAAGTGAAAATGAATAGAATAGAATTGGAAAGGGTAAATACTTATAAGTATCTTGGCATGAATATTGGTATCTATAAAAGTTTGGATAAGCTTAATTATGTTAAAAATATTTGTCAAGATTGAAACCTTTGCAAGCATTAGTCAATCGAGGAAATGGTGCTGGTATACCGGTTTTACGGATGACATATGTTAGTACTGTTCGCTCGATTATTGACTATGCAGCATCTGTGTTGATATGTATCTCTGAGAAAGAGCTATATAAATTAGAAATTATTCAAAATCAAGCTATGCGTATTATACTAGGATGCCCAATGAGTACACGCATTGAGATTATGATGTTAGAGTTGAACCTTCCTAGCATCATTGACAAAATTCTTGAAGTAATTTATGTTGGTGTAGTTAGAAGATAAGGAGAGGAGAAAAAAATGTTGAAAATAGGTATCGATACTGTGTCTGGTGTTCGCAGTACCTTAAATAGAATATCTGTCAGATATGATGTTGTTAAGTACTGTGTCAAAATAGAAAACCCAATTGTTCTTAAGCCATGGTAATGGAGGGATTAGATATTTGTATAACTAAACTGGATTATGAGAAAACTGAATATAACTTGTTGGAATTAAGACAATGTTTTCTTGGTAAAATAAATTCTTTGCCCAAATGTAACTTCATTCATATGCATTGTGATGGTTCAGTAAATGATAATAAAGGTGGTTGTGGGGTCATCATTAGGGATAATACTTCCTTTACGGCAGCCATTCTCCAGGGACTAAAAGTGATGGCATGTAAAAGTAAAAATATGTTTGTTTTCGTTGACTCTCAGAGTGCATTATTTGCTCTGAACGGCAAAAGTCCTACTAATAATGATATGGTTATTCACGGCAAGATGGTTTGTGATCTTACAGAGATAGGACTTTTTGTTAAATTTTTTTGGATCGCTTCTCATATTGGTATTCCATTAAATTAAGTTGCTGACAACTTGGCCAAACAACCAACAGAAAGACCTATGGTTGATATTGAGAGTATTATGAGCCTTAGAAGAATTAAAAAAGGAATAAAACAAAAACAAAATGTTTGGGAAACAGAAAATGCAGTTAGAATTCTAGAAGAATGTAGTGCTACCTTTATGTGAGTGCAAACACCCGTATAACTTATGGAAATGCTTTTTCTAAACTGACTCCAAAAGCAGCAGGCACCAAGGAAGGACGGGTTCCCACCGTTGTAGTTGTTTTTGAAGTTTACACTATTTACCGGACAATTGGAGGGATCTGACCGTTCATGGATGGTTTATGGCTGAGAATATTAACAGTAGCAATAAAGGCTTGGATGGAGCTCGGCAGATCGTCATAATGGATTTAGATACGTCTAGTAACTGCGATTATATGTAAAAGAATACTATAAAACATTATATGAAAAATCATTTTTGGATGGAAATGCAAAATTACTTTCTTTCATTTACTAATAATATACTTGACGATGATGACAAAGACATTTTGAAAGGAGATTTTACTGAACAAGATGTTTATAATGCGATAAAATCAATGAATAATAAAAGTCGCCTGGAGTAGATGGAATTCCAATTGAATTCTATTAAAAATTTTGGAAAATAATTAAAAAAGTTTTTTAGAGGTTGTAAAAAATATCAAAGAAAAGTGTGAATTAACAGATTCCCAATATAGTGGTATCATCAAATTAATACCAAAGAAGGGAGATTTGGATGAAGTAGATAACTGGAGACAAATTTCACTGCTTAATGTAGATTACAGGATAATAGCCAAAGTGTTAGCCAATAGGTTGAAATCTGTTATGACTAAAATTACATCAGTAGAACAGTACTGTGGAGTTCAGAATAGGTCAATTGTAAATTGTAATAGTACAATTAGAGATATAGTTTTTAATGTTTCACAAAATAATATAAAACTTGCTATAATAAACCTAGATTAGTTTAAGGCCTTCGATAGAGTAAATCTTGAATTTATAATTAAAATATTAAAGAAATTTGGATTTCCTATTGAATATTTTTGTTGGTTAAGTATTTTATATAAAAGATGTAAGAGCTGTATTTGTGTAAATGGAATATTTAGCCCCTATTTCCCGATTAAAATATCTGTTCATCAGGGATGTCCATTGTCTATGTTACCATATATAATTTTTCAGGAGTCACTGTATCTAGCAATTAAGAGTAATAAGAATATTGAAGAGTTGAAGCTTCCTAACGATAAAAGTGTGTGCTTAAGGTGCGTCCACACGGCCGAACAATGTCCGACGGACGAACATTGTTACCAATTATCAATTGTCCGCCAGTCATTGCCTTGTGAGCAGAGTAAAAACACTGCTATACAACTTCATCTGGTACCACTGTTTGTTGCCAGATCCACTTCCATCGTTTCAACGCTTATGACGTCATCCTGCTTCGCCTGTGATATGGAAACAATGTTTGTCCGTCGGACATTGTTCGACCGTGTGGACGCACCTTTACAAGGGTATGCTGATGACTCCTCTATTATTGTGTCAACAGACAAGTCGATTTGTGAAGCAGGAAAGATAATAACACTTCGAATTAGCAACTGGGGCTAAACTTAATAGGGGAAAATCTTCAATATTGGGTATTGGATAGTGGAAAGAAAGAAATGTTTGGCCTGTGAAGTGGTAGAAGACTGTGGAATGTACTAAAATATTAGGAATATATTATCATAATAATTTTGAGACAATTCGGGAGAAAAATTGGACTGAAGTTATTAGGAAAATAGGAATATCAGTAGGTTTGTTGAGCAAGAGAAATTATTCATTTTTCAAAAAGCTGTTATAATCAACGAAACACTATGTTTGCCAAGAAATAGAGGATGGGTAGGAATAATAAATGTATTTTATAAAGCCAAATCTATTTTAACTTCTACTGTCATGAAAGATCTGAATAATGACATAGGCTTATGTATATATTATTGTTGAATTAGGTTAAGTTACTTAATAGACATTGATTACCCTAAAGAGGTTTCCTACAATACCCCAAAATTTTATTCAGTAGTAATCGACGTTATTAGAGAAATATGTAATTGAAGGAAATTTCCTATTATATGTAGTAACAATATTTATATATACCTATGTAAATATATTAAGGCAAGAGTTGAGGATAACTATCTTCTTCTCGATTGGGCATGTATTTGGGAAAATGTAAATCATCACTTTATTGGAGTAAGTGAAAGAGAATTTCTGTACAAATATATCCATGAATCTTTACCAACGAATGATAGAATGTTTATGCTTAAGATAAAAGAGAGTAATAATTGTAATAGATGTGATAATATAGAATACACATTGCGCATATTTTATTTGTGCAAGTTTATAAAACCAGTAGTAAGATTTTTCCAGAAAATGTTGATTGATATATGTAAGATAGAGGGTGTGAATATGCTTAAGATCTTAATGTTAGAATTCTCAAGTAAGAATGAAAAAATATATAACATGTATATCATGCTAACTACAGGGTACTTATATGCAGTTTGGATAGGGAGACAGTTAAATTTTGATATAAATGAAATATACCAGCATATAAAAAGTAAATTTAGTTATGATAGGTATTTAATGAAAATTCTACTTATACAAAAAAACTTATTTATTTTTTACAGATAAGTACCTCAACTGTGTAATTTAAAGGTTATGAAAAATAAATAGGAATTGGTTGGATGTGTTTGATTTATTTTTAGATGTGTGTTTTTTTTGTGAATTTGTGTACATAAATTACATATATAGCATATGTGATTATTTGTAAAATGTACTTGATATGATTTTTAAATAAAAGAAAACAAAGTAGCAGCGATGACGATCAACCCTTTATCACAGTCGAAAGTAGGAAAATGGAGAAAGGGAAAATGATGAGCAGTGCTGAAGAAATTTTTTTTAGGCGAAGGCTGTGCCACAAAAGACGGTAATGTTATTAATGCCGAAAGGCCTCGGCTGTATTTTCCCAAGAATGTTTTGGGCTTCCACGATCAGATTCGATGGGCAGTCGGTTGTCCAAGTGTCATCAGAATTTGAGGTTTCTATTTAAGGAAGGAAGAAACATCCAATTACAGTGAAGGATGAGGTAGCTGTTGGATTTTTTTTAACAAAAATTGGCTTTGAAAATATTGTAATGGAAAAACCAAAGGGGTCGTTTGGTATATGTACAAATGCAATTATTTCTGACTACCCTACTTACTTCGATCCAGAAAAGAGGCAAAAAGGTTAGAAGTGAGTATTCGGAAAGTTTTTTACGGGACATCTCCTTTTCAAATCATTATGTCAAATTTGGGATGGTGTCAATAAAGTAAGGGGAGTTAAAAGAAAGACTAATTGCACATCCTAATGCCAGAGGAAAAGCAGAGGCATTAGCCGCCAAATGGTCGTATGCGTCGAGCTTAGATTCCCTCCCTCGAAATATACAGGAAAGCCTTAGGAAGTTACAGAAACAAAGACACCAGACTGGTTTATATGCAGAAGAACTTAATGGATGACACCTGTATTCCTTTCTCCAGGGATGAAATGTTGAATGGTGTTAAAAAAGGGAAGTCAACAGCACCAGGTAAAGATGGCATAACATATAATGTTTTTTTAAATAAACTGTGTTATAACAATGGAGGACAGTCCTCTTTTACCGTTATTAAGCTATCATACAGTTAATGGTCGCTTGCCTATTAAATGGACAATTGCCCTTATGATACCTATTCCTAGGAAATGATAATTATAGACCTATTCCTTAATTCTTGTTTATTTACAAAAAACTATGGAACGTATGGTTCTAAATAGGCTATTGTATAAAGTTGACGGGCTCCTTTCTCCGAATCTTTATGGTTTTTTAAGGAACAAGAGTACATCTGATTGCATATTAAAAAGTCTTAGTACTGGTCGTGTCAACTGCCGAATGTTTTTAGATTGAAAGGGAGCCTTTGATAAAGCCAATAAGGATGTGATATTGGAGTGTCTCGTTAAAAAGGGTATAAAAGGCAAGCTACTGACGTGGATTTTACAGTATTTGAGTAATAGAAGGGGAACTGTTATGTTCCAGGGTTACGAATCGACGGAAAAGTATTTTGAACTTGGTATTCCACAAGGGGGTGTGCTCAGCCCCTTGCTTTTTAACATATTAATGGATGAAATTGCAAGTTACGAATTTCATGGAAATTCACAAGTCATCATACATGCAGATGATATTCTCATGAAATGTAAATCAGAGGAGACTTTGAGTATTGTGTTGGCTGAAATATCAGCTCTTTGTATATGTTTGGGTCTTGTGGTGAATGAAATTTAAAAAAAATATATATCAATCACGAATGGTAAGTGATAAAAAATTCTGGCTGAATGGAGTAAAACTAGAAAAGTAACAAGTTATAAAAACTTGGGTATGTATATTGGTTTTGGTAAGGTAAGGGATCAAATTACCTATGTGAAGAATATGTATATCCCGGCTTAAGCCTTTACGTGTATTGTCTAATTACAGTAACGGTGTTGGTATTCCAATATTAAGGTCTGTATATCTTACCACCATTGGAAGTATCATAGACTACTCAGTTCCAGTCTTATGTTGTTGTACAGAAAAAGATCTTCGGCCCTTGGAATTGTTGTAAAATGAAGCAATGAGGGTAATATTAGGTTGCCCTAGAACTACAAGGATTGAAATAATGCGAATAGAACTGAATTTTCCAATTGTCACTCAAAAAATAAGAGAGTTAGTATCCTCATTTATAAGACTGATTAGACAAAATGATAGGCATCTCAAAATTATTGTAAATAGATGTGTAACAGGCATTCCAGGATTCTTCAGACTGAATGGATATTCACGAAGGCTTTGTAAAATATTGAGTGACTATAATGTTTTTTTTTATTTCTGTGTACCTTTGCCTAATTCACGTCCAATAGAACCGTGGATTTAAGATATCTCAGTACCCTAGGGATACGGTGATTCATGCGTATTGCGATGTTTCTGTCACTGGATGTGGAGCTGGTCTTGGTGTTGTAATTAGAGAATATTTTGAATTTGGTATTAGCACAAAGCAGAGAATATCTAAACGTACTGGTGATCACAGCTCATCTACCACCGCTGATGTTGACAGTCAGAATGCTCTCTTGGCTTTAAATGCTAAAATACTTCTTTGATGATGGATTAGTCACCAAAATGCAAAGAGTACATTTCCGTTATAAAAGCGTAATATTCGTCTGAATACCCTCACATTTTAGTATATATTTTAATGATGTTGCTGATGAATTAGGTAAACAAGGGTGTAATAAAGAATCTATAGATTACGCCACATGAGAAGATAAGGGAAGGATGGAACATTGAGAAGGCTAGGGCAATCATGAGTAATGGCAGCAACAGTATGTCTCATTATGATTATATTAGTAACAATACACATTTTACTTTTGGAAGTCTCCAGCTAAATGTGTTGGAAGTGTTATGAGACTTAAACTAGGCTATAAATACTATTGGGAACATAAGAATGGAGAGGGTACCCCTTTGTAAATTTTGTGTGACGTTGCTAATTCGCACACTCCACCATTACATTATGG
>NC_087203.1:10882323-10886293 GCF_015104395.2 Macrobrachium nipponense
TGAACCCTTTATCTTAAATCATTTGAAGAAGGCCCTCGGCCATTATTTTCTCCTTAGTGATTCTACAGTGGACCTGATTCAAAGATCTTACAAGTCAGATGTATTCAAATTTGGTGGTTTTTTCCCCTGGAATTATAGCGAAAAATCAGTGTGATCATCCGTTGCTCCAGAAATCCAATAATTTTATTAAAAAGTAAAATACATTGACATATATTTATATATATATTATAGGATATATATAGAAGAGATATAATATACTATATATATATAAAATATTATAAGCTTATACATATATATTATTATAGATATATATATTTTATGCATACATATGATATATATATATATATATATATATATATATATATATATACATATATTATATATATATATATATATATATATATATATATATAGTATATAATATATATATAGTATATATATATATATATATATATATATATATATATATATATATATATATATATATATATATATATATATATACATATATATGTATAAATATATATATATTCATATACTGTACATATATATATATATTATATATATATATATATATATATATATATATATATATATAATATGTATATATATTTTTTTTCTTTTTTTTTTAAATAAAGAAATAAATATACTAATACCCATTCTGTGTAGCACAAGTATGACAGTTTTATTTTGATATATGAAATGGATTGATCTTATTTTCATGCAAACATCAGGAGATATGTCAATCGAAAATAACCAAGCAGGCCAACAATGACTTAGCTTGACGAGCCAATAACTCCAACATAAGTCATATTCAACGTAGATAACCCTAAATGTAGGTCAAGGACATGATTATATAAACGTCACACGACCAGAATTTTTGTTCACAGTATACAAAGGCTACAAGTGCAAAGGTTTTTCTGAAACAGAATGTTGATATATATAGATATATGAAGACTGAGAATATTCAAAGGCTTAATGAGATTACATGTAAGACGGTGTGGTATTGTGATGAAGCTGTGGATGAAAAACCTCTCTTTATGAAAAGCTTGACTCAGATTGTATAGAGCGTTAGAATGTGAAGAAAAAAAAAATGTTACCATTTTTGGACGGATGAGGAATAACAGAGGCAGAAATTATAGGAAGGATGAATATAACTTTCTGTTCCGACGCGATGAGTTCCTTTAGATTTGTCTTACGGCAAACAACAGCAATTGTTGGAATACAGACACATTAAAGAATTAGATCTATCTTTGGATGTTATTATATGCTGCTACTTTCGTAGCGAATATATCTTCTCTTTGACTGTATGAAATGTTATATAGAGTTTTGCAACATTTCTCAGATTCCTTAGTTAGTTTAGAGTTATTGGATGTCTTAAAATGTATGTTCAGATTTCGCTTTATATAATGCAAAAGAATATATATCGTAGAATGAGAAGAGAGAGAGGTTAACTTTGTCAGTTCCAATATAGAGATTGTTTCCCTAATATGTCAACACCTCAAGATAAGAGATCTCGAGATCTCTGTTGTGTTTTCATAATCTGTCATTGCGTCTGAAAATGGACTTTTGCTTCGATCGAGTACGTGTCTTTGTTGAGCGCACAACGTCATGACTGGTTTCATACGCATAAGTCTTTGCCGAATAGCACGTGAAGATTTCACGATTTTTCTGCAAATATACGTCATATTAGAAGCTTCTAGAAAGATTGCATCATCTTTCGCGTGTCCAAAAATGAAATCTTATCTAAATTCCTCATTCGTTAAGTTTCGAAAATTCAACGTAAGGAGAGACAGTATACAAACGTACAGTCTCTTTCGGTCTATCTACTTCAAAGTGTTCTTTTTTTTCTATCTTCTCACCATATAAATTTAATGACCATCGGTCTCTTTCCTCTTCTAATAGACTTGTATCTGATATTTTAGTTCAAATAACAGAAAAATTGATGGAGTTATGCCGTGAATGTTATTTTCATAACGTATTGATTAAGAAATTAAATTTTACGGAATATTTCATGAAAGTAACGGGATAATTATAAAAGATAATAAAAAACGCGTGAAACTATTCTTCTCTTAAGAACTGAGAACGAAAAGATTGGAAATCAGCCAACAAATGCAATACAGAGAGATTCTCACGAGCATCGGAAGTCGACTCAATAGCGCTCCTTCACTGATCTATATTTAAGGGAGCCATTAACTTTCCCGGAGAACATCAAGTTACTCGAATTACCCACCATTATCCTGATCCTTTTACAACCCATAGCATTTGTATGTTGAACAGAGGTGAACGTACTTATTTTTGTCGAATAAAAATGACTAACTCCTGTTCCTCCATAGTTACACTAAGGACAGTGCATTAACATTACCATTAGAGCTGCTTTAAAACGAAAAATATCTGTATTTTATTGATTAGAAGCCCGGAGCAGAATTCTACTTAAAGAATAATAGACAAATATTACCAAATGCATATCAGGTAATATTGCTGTTTAGTATTTCTATATTTACTTCGACCTAAGTTCATCAGGGTCGCTGTATCTTGGTTTGCCGATAAAATAATTATTCTAGTCAACGAAAATAAAACTACTTATTAACCCACACTTCTTACGGTATTAATTCTTGCTGGTGTAGCTCACAGTGGGCCAGGGGGTGGACAAAAGCCGCAAAAGATATTTTTGTCCAGTTATATCAGAATTATATGAAAATCATAACTTAGAATAATTTTTAGAAAGCGGACCGTATATCACATTATTATTTAGGGAGTACAGGATTGACTGGTGCTATGGTTTGTAGACGCAATCGGTTAAGTACATTCTCTTTCAGGTTGCAGTGATTAGTCTACATCAGATTTGTGTGCATGTAGCATCTGGGATATTAGGTCTGCATTTCATTCATTTGCAATAGAGTTTCAACAAGTTTACTACGTGTTGTTTCTGTGACTAAACATTTCAAATATTGTGTATGACATGTGATTAATTAAAGTTTTATTTATATATACAAAAGTACTTCAAATATTTCTTTATTTAACAAACAAGTACGCAGCAATTTTTTCGCTTGCATTTGCTTCATATCTCTTATAGCTTTTATTATATAAAAGAACTAGTGTAGAATATGAAAATGCTTGTTTTCTTTGCACCAATTATAATGGTCAATAATAAATGAAGCGCTACCTCCCCTATCAGGACGCCATTCGGCCAGCGAATGGCTCAGGTAATATTTGATTGCTCACTAAGTAAGAGATGTTATCAACCCTTAATTTAATTAAGGTCTGGAGCTACTGAAAGAAATAGGTAAACATTTCTCCACAGCATATAAGTTTTAATCCGGGAAGCGGAAGAAGCGTGCTTGCCAATGCCTGCTTCTGAATTGAGAATTTCAGATTGTAATGCAGAAATAGATTTCCAGGCTTTGATTGATTACACAGTTAAAAGAATTATGAAAATCCTCGATTTTGAGAATCTCGAAAACTTAGCAGTTGATCATTTATACTCGAATGCAAAGTTGGTTTCGATGGAACATCAGGACAAAGTCTACACATATAGGCAAAGCCTCTTGACTAACGTTGAAAGACATCTTACGGCAGAAAATAATCTTTTATGTACAGCATGATTCCTCTTAATCTAAAAGTAACTATTGAATCCTAAAAACAAGATTGCCATCAGGAAAAACAAAAAACCATCATCACCACTCCTCTGTCGACCAATTAGATTCACCTTTTTAAAAGAAACTAGACAAGTGTTAGTTGATGAAGAACCGTTTATAGAGAATTGTATTTCAAACTTACGACCTACTGAAATATCCGATGATTTATTAGTTCACCACAATTTAAGTTTAACCATTATTGCTGGAAAAGTGGCAACAGCACTATCAACTGTTATAAATTCGATGCAATGTTGTTCTGTATGTGAAGCTCTCCTAAAATCCTAAATAACATCGAAGTGAAAACCCGCCCTATAAGTCAAAGAAAAAGAGTC
>NC_087203.1:10886793-10896793 GCF_015104395.2 Macrobrachium nipponense
GACTCTTTTTCTTTGACTATAGGGCGGGTTTTCACTTCGATGTTATTTAGGATTTTAGGAGAGCTTCACATACAGAACAACACTGCATCGAATTTATAACAGTTGATAGTGCTGTTGCCACTTTTCCAGCAATAATGGTTAAACTTAAATTGTGGTGAACTAATAAATCATCGGATATTTCAGTAGGTAGTAAGTTTGAAATACAATTCTCTATAAACGGTTCTTCATCAACTAACACTTGTCTAGTTTCTTTTAAAAAGGTGAATCTAATTGGTCGACAGAGGAGTGGTGATGATGGTTTTTTGTTTTTCCTGATGGCAATCTTGTTTTTAGGATTCAATAGTTACTTTTAGATTAAGAGGAATCATGCTGTACATAAAAAGATTATTTTCTGCCGTAAGATGTCTTTCAACGTTAGTCAAGAGGCTTTGCCTATATGTATAGACTTTGTCCTGATGTTCCATCGAAACCAACTTTGCTCTCGGGTATAAATTATCAACTGCTAAGTTTTCGAGATTCTCAAAATCGACGATTTTGATAATTCTTTTAACTGTGTGATCAATCAAAGCCTGGAAATCTATTTCTGCATTACAATCTGAAATTCTCAATTCAGAAGCAGGCATTGGCAAGTACGCTTCTTCCGCTTCCCGGATTAAATTATATGCTGGATAATGTTTACTATTTCTTTCAGTAGCTCCAGACCTTAATTAAATTAAGGGTTGAT
Source organism: Macrobrachium nipponense (assembly GCF_015104395.2). Lineage (NCBI taxonomy): Eukaryota > Metazoa > Arthropoda > Malacostraca > Decapoda > Palaemonidae > Macrobrachium > Macrobrachium nipponense. The sequence goes on from NC_087203.1 coordinate 10,887,518, forward strand.
AACATCTCTTACTTAGTGAGCAATCAAATATTACCTGAGCCAACGCTTCGTTCATTACTCAGAATCGCTGGCCGACTGGCGTCCTGATAGGGGAGGTAGCGCTTCATTTATTATTGACCATTATAATTGGTGCAAAGAAAACAAGCATTTTCATATTCTACACTAGTTCTTTTTTTTATATAATAAAAGCTATAAGAGATATGAAGCAAATGCAAGCGAAAATATTGCTGCGTACTTGTTTTGTTAAATAAAGAAATATTTGAAGTACTTTTGTATATATAAATAAAACTTTAATTAATCACATGTCATACACAATATTTGAAATGTTTAGTCACAGACACAACACGTAGTAAACTTGTTGAAACTCTATTGCAAATGAATGAAATACAGACCTAATATCCCAGATTGCTACATGGCAACACAAACTCTGTTGTAGACTAATCACTGCAACCTGAAAAAGAATGTACTTTACCGATTGCGTCTACAAACCATAGCACCAATCAATCTTGTAATCCCTAAATAATAATGTGATATACGTTTCGCTTTCTAAAAATTATTCTAATTTATGATTTTCATATAATTCTGATATAACTGGACAAAAATATCTTTTGCGGCTTTTGTCCACCCCCTGGCCCACTGTGAGCTACAGCAGCAAGAATAATACCATTAAGAAGTGTGAATAAGTAGTTTTATTTTCGTTGACTAGAATAATTATTTTATCGGCAACCAAGATACAGCGACCCTGATGAACTTAGCTCGAAGTAAATATAGAAATACTAAACAGCAAAAAACTTGATATGCATTCGGTAATATTTGTCTATCATTCTTTAAACAGAATTCGGCTCCGGACTTCTAATCAATAAAATACAGATATTTTTCGGTTTAAAGCAGCTCTAGTGCTATGTTAATGCACTGTCCTTAGTGTAACTATGGAAGAACAGGAGTTAGTCATTTTTATTCGACAAAAATAAGTACGTTCACCTCTGTTCAACATACAAAAGCTATGGGTTGTAAAAGGATCAGGATAATGGTGGGTAATTCGAGTAACTTGATGTTCTCCGGCAAAGTTAATGGCTCCCTTAAATATAGATCAGTGAAGGGGCGCTATTGAGGCGACTTCGGATGCTCGGGTGAATCTCTCTGTATTGCATTTGTTGGCTGATTTCCAATCTTTTCGTTCTCAGTTCTTAAGAGAAGAATAGTTTCACGCGTTTTTTATTATCTTTTATAATTATCCCGTTACTTTCATGAAATATTCCGCAATATTTAATTTCTTAATCAATACGTTATGAAAATAACATTCACGGCATAACTCCATCAATTTTTCTGTTATTTGAACTAAAATATCAGATACAAGTCTATTAGAAGAGGAAAGAGACCGAGGGTCATTAAATTTATATGGTGAGGAGATAGAAAAAAAAAGAACACTTTGAAGTAGATAGACCGAAAGAGACTATACGTTTGTATACAGTCTCTCCTTATGTTGAATTTTTGGAACTTAACGAATGAGGAATTTGGATAAGATTTCATTCTTCTTCTGAAAATTAAACCTGTCAAGTTCTGTGTTAAGAAAATCTGTGAGAATATAATCATAAAACAGAATGTCCTTTGTCGCCTTGGTCCATTTTCCATTTTTACTGTTCAGGAAGCTTAATAACCTTATTGACTTCAAATTCAGTAAATTGAATATTAGCCATTATGAAAAAAGGCCGCAATTCATTTTATATTTCATATGAAATTCATTCACTATGCAGCTAGTTTCTTGGTCATACTTTAATAAAACTGTTAATCTACTTATCGGGAAAATAAAAAGTGTATTTAGCAATTAAAGTTATATTCCATTCACAAGCCACAAACATCGATGTCCAAACTGAAATTTCTTGCTACTAACATTAAAATTCTTGGTATAGTTATAAAGATTATATAAAAAAAAATTGTTACTACTGCATTAACAATTCTTCTACTTTCTAAGAAAAATTTAAATTACTATTTTTTGTTGTGTTATATGCGTTTTTAAGGAAATATTCAGAGCATGTCTAACTGAGATATCTTATATTATTCAAATGTCAAATTTGCGCTTTTTTGGTTCAGCTTCCTCCGCAAATTCAAGCGCTTCGTTTCATTAATAAATTTGTTTCAACCTGCCATTTTTTATACCTTAAAATTTTTTGCACCATAATCAAATCAACATTACCCTACAAGGATCTTACATTCATATGAATAGCCTATAATCCATCTCCAACCAGTAGGAGAATAATGAGAGAGGCAGAAAGAGAAGAGATGGGGCCATTCTAAGAACGATCTAAATAAAAGTTAGCAAACAGCAGTAATGATTCATTAGATGTCGGAGACATTGGGAAACGCAGTAGGATTTGGGAGTATTCTATAAGATCAGAAAAGAGCAGAGCTCAGTGATAGATTATAGCTCGCAATTATTTGATGCAGCCTTGGACTTTGTGGCGAAATTGAAAAGTTCAAGCTGGGTACGTGTTGATTCTATATTGTTAGAAAATTTTCAGAAGTTATTACATTTCTCTCGGTGTTCCTGTGTCGGACGAATCTTTTATTTTTGCCAAAGTCAATAAGTACACGATGAAATGCCCAACAGTAGATAACAGAATAAAAGAATGAAAAAAATGGACGGATTAAGATTGTTAAAAAATCCTGAAAGCCCATAAATGGTAAAAAAAATAGTCAAAGTAATCGAAGGCAGTTAACAAGGCTCCTTAATATTAATCAAGCAACCTAAACTTACTAACTTATGCAGCTGGGGACTTGAACCAAACCCTAAACAACCTCGTATGGCAAAGCATTTCCATACGGAGAAGAATTCTCTTTAGACGGAGGTTATCAGCCATAGCTGTACCAAAGAAGCAGCTTTTCGAGGTAGATTTATACTTGGCCAATATCTCAGTTATTGCGGCTTAATAACTGAGAAATATTGGTTTTCATTCCCTGGTTATTTTTCATATTCCTATATGATCATCTGACAAAAATACACCAGACCTACGGTTTGGTTTACGTGACATTGATAGAATGAAACGATGAGCACTGAGGACTATTCACTTCAGGGTTTTAGAGCCCTCCTCACTCAAAGTTTAGTGGTATGAAGTAAAAACTATATTTTGGCTTTCAAGCTACCAGAAGAACTATTATAAAATTATCATGGATTTTGAAATTATGTGAATTTAAGTTATTTTTAAGTACAATTTCTTGAACCTATAATACTGTCATGGCTATTTTCTAGACTAAATTCATCCCCGTAATTGGTTAGTGCCGTTAGTACACCTCGTGCGATGCACTGTAGGCATTACTTGAGGTTCTCTGCAGCGTGCTTTCGGCCTCTAGTTGCAACTTCTCCCACATACTTTTTCTATCTCCCTTCATTTTCTTTCTTCCATCTTACTTTTCACTTTCTCCTAACAATTGATTCACAGTGCAACCGCGAGGTTTTCCTCCTGTTATTCCTTGCAAACCTTTCACCGTCAATTTCCGTTTCAGCTCCGAATGACCTAAATTCTATATTAAATTCAATTCATTAGACTAAGTTTATTTATCAAACCTAAAAGTTCGCTTTTTGTGACGCGTTGGGACTGAAAATAATAGCAAACCCGAACTCTCTCCACCAAACATACACCTTACTTAGTGACAGACAAGTAGAATTCAGAACATTTTTCGTTTAAAGTAACAGACACGACTGCTCGCAGGGATGACAGCACGATCACTTGCCATATTTTTAATAGCATTGTAGAAACAGACACTATGCATAGAGAAAATGTGTTTTCTTTAAATACGTCATTTTATCACAAGGATTAACGAAACCTTACGTCATAACAGTCATTGCATGTCAATGCAACATTAATCTAAGTAATTGATGTTATGAGAAATATATCGAATCGCAGTGCACCTATTGTGTCAGTCACACTATCCCCACCAACACACGCACACACTATCATTCCAATAAGTAGGTGCTGCTGATCCATGACTTGACAGGCTTGGACTTTTAAGGGCGATGGCAGGCGTTTTTAGAGCTTCTCTTATATTTTAGGCAAACTTGCTGAGGTTTAATACTAAGGCTTAGTTTAGACATATTACATCTGGATTGTATTCAGATGCCTCAGATATAAGTTTTCGAAAGGTTGGATTATGTATTCCAAATAATTAGGTGGAAATACACCTTCTTTTGATTTATTACCTGGGGTAAATTTTACATCACTTCTAGCTAAGACTGAACAGTCCTCTCCGTAGTAACAGCGATTAGTGAGCAGTTTTCCCATTCATTAATTCTTAATTTTAATACTGTCGAAATGTACTAACATTTCCTTATCTAATGTGTCTGTGTACTTGGTTAAGAGGGACAAGGAAGATTTCAAATGAGGTTTTGATAATCAGAGCACAATTGATATCTAAAAAAAAAATACATCATTACCTAAATATCATAGCCTTTATGCTTTTGTTAGAAAATGAGCTGAGGTGAATAGTTTAAAAGATAAAATGATGAATTATAATATTGATGAAAATGTCATTTATATTCAGCGGTCCATTTTTGAAATTTTATTTTTAATGAAAAACTCCACTTTATGAGGTCTGTTACAATGCTAAAGAAACGAGCAAGTTATATAAGCAATTTCGTAGTATTCAATTTCAGTTATCTCTCTCTCTCTCTCTCTCTCTCTCTCTCCTCTCTCTTTCTCTCTCTCTCTCTCTCTCTCTCTCTCTTTTTTTTTTTTTTTTTTTTTTTTTTTTAGTTCAATCATTATCTGTATATGCGTGCATGTACGTGTTTCTCTTGCGGTTAAGTTAAGTTTCAGGTATCCTTTTATAATTTGAATCTCGTTCCGTTGTTTTAGAATGACAGTAGGTTTGAGTGAACGTCATTAAAATCCCGGAAGTTTTTTTTTATTACCAAGTAGAGGCAAGAAAACCCAAATGAGCCTTAATTAAACAAGCAACTTGAAAGGGAGATGAAAGAGGCTGTTGGCCCCCGTCAGTGCCATGGAATACTTTCCGGTGTTGATGAAGAGCCAAGTCGATAATTTACTAATATATCCTCCAATACAGATGTCTTTCACCTCACTTGCCAAACAAGACAAAAAGGTCATAGGGGAATAAAGCTGCCTAGAGATATAAATCAAGAACATAACACTAATTAGTTCTAATTGACATAAAGGATATTCAGAGATTTCCTTAATAAAATGTGCAAACTTGGTGTTCTAACGTTAAAAGTAAAGAACACTCGAATAACGATATTTTTAAAATTGAAATATGGAAATATAAACGAATGTTTTTTGTCCAAAATTGTACATAGTTATCTCGAATGCAACTACAAAACATTACCCAGCTTAAGTATAAATGAAATGTACAAGATTATTAATAAAAAAGATCAGATAAAAAAATGAGACATTTCTTTAGCCAGACAATAGAAACTATTTCTTAAAATATATAGGACTTGAGAACCAACGAGATCGTATTTTCATTTAATGATAATGTAATTTATTCATTTTTATATTATAAGATCCTGGCATAATACAACCTAACCCTCAGTCTCTAATTTTCCTTAAGTTCATATTTTAGCATGTGAAATCTATACTGTAAGACTCTAGTTTCAACTAAATGCAGTTTCAAATAAGCCATACTCATCTATTTGTTGCAGTTGTTAGGCTATGAAATGACTAGTTAAAAAACTTAACTATGTAACATTTCCAGAATTTTATATTTGAAATACGAAATGGAAGTTGAGTATCATAGAACGAAAAAAGATTACTCGCTTTTTTATTTAAATATTGTGACGAAGTGCCATGTATCTGGTTACTACACTTACCAATCATTAAATGTTACCTCACAATAGCCAGACACCTGAACCTTCATCACAGGTAATAAACGACTGAATACTCTAAAGGTAACAGTGATCCCTCAAACATCTTACCAGTATTGCAGAAAACCAGACTAAATTCATCAAAACAGGTGTGAGGTAATCTTATAAGTAATTAAATTAATTAAAGGGCATCACTCCATCAACAACTTTAAAAGTCTAAGTATTTCCCTGATTTCAGGTTCTAACTAACTTCAAGTAAATTGAAGGAAAACAGCTCAATTACCACTGTGTGTTTCTACTTAAGCAAATCATAATTATACTGGTAAAAAAGAAATCACTTATAAAAATTTTAAATACAAAAATTTGTTATGAAACTCAAAATTTATAAGTGAAATTTACAATATCAGGGAAAATTACTGTTACGTGAAAACAAAGCAAAGTTTAATTAATTCTTGAATTAATTAAGAAAAATTAAATCAAAATTAATTTATCACAGAATTTCAAGAAAAATAATTAATTCCATCAAATCTAAAAGTGCTAGGTAATAATAAAAATTTGGAAATTAATTCACAAGTGCTAAACAACAAACTTGAAATGAATTCTAAGTAAATGCAAATTAATTCACAAGTGCTAAATTCAATTAAATGTGCAACGAATAATTATTGAAAACAACTAAGTTAATTAAATTGTGAATGCAAATGAAAACACAGAAAAATGTGGAAAATACCAAAATTGTAAAAAGCACTAATCACACAGAAATATAAAATATAAACACAGACTTAAAAAAAAATGGGATAAATGCACACACCAAAAATCACTTAATCAATAAAAAAATGAAACAAACACACACACACAAAAAATTTGCAATGTGTAAAAATTTAAACCTGTTTCATGAAACACTGTAACTATTAGTTCTCTAAACCCATGTTTTCTCAAACCTTTTTTCTGGTGGTGGCCCCTTCAAATCCAGTGCAAGTTGTTGTGGCCCCGCCTCCATGCCAACTCTGAGTTCTTACCCCCCCCCCCCCCCACCCCCCCACACACACCCGCCTTCCGTCCATCACCTTAATACGCCTAGGGAAGGTATATTTAATGGTTCTAGTTTGAGTAGTACCATGTACTCAAAACACTAATTTCAGCATGAATCAAATACCAATATTAATTGGAAAAAATATTTTATTTTGAACACTATCTATTTACAAAAGGAATAAAAAAACAAGGAATACATGTAGGTACAATTGGCTTTATCTTGAAAGGTTTCAGTGGGATCCCTGTGACTGATGCAAGGCTGCCAACTTGTCAATGTTTGGCTTGAAAGCTGTCAGAGAGAGACGTAAATCGCCTCTTTTTTCTATGTCAAGGCGATTTCGTGTCTTTGACAGCAGGAACATCACCCGACTGAAACCAGTCTCAACCAACGTAAGACGTGGAAAGGGCAAGTAAGAGCAACTTCACATCTTTCCAGAGTATTGGGGTACTTCTTATACACATCTTGATTCATCCACAGCTTCTGGTGTCCTCCACGCTTGAACCTTGCTTGAGCTGTTGTGTTATTCTGAGTTCAATGAGACTTTCTTGTAGGGTGACATCAACTTCAGATACATCAGCAATGAAGGGATCCACAAACCAGTGTGGCACAGTCATTTGGAGTAGGTCAGAGAAGCGAGTGTCCATATCATTATGCAACTGCTTCAGATGGTCAACATACACTGCTAGAGTCATCATCAAGCAGATCGGTGGATATAAAACTGCTAAGGAAGGAAACTGTGCAAACTCTCGTCTTCCAAGGTTCAAAACCAGAACAGCTTGAGTTTCCCTTTAAATGTAGTAATGCCTCCTTGCAGGAAAACCTGGTGGAGTTATTTCCTTGAAGCTCTTTGTTCAGAACATTTAGCTTTTCAGATATGTCAGACAGGTAGAAGATGTCACTCTTTGCATCAACCAAGTTCTGTCCCACTACAAAAGAAAGAGATAACACTGTCCCAAAGTGCAACAAAACGGTTCAGCAATTACCTTTAGAAAGCCACCTGACTTCTGTGTGCAACACAAGTTTTTCAAATTCTTCATTGTTCTTTTCACATAATTGCTGAAAGAGGCGATCTTTCAGTGCACTACTTTTATATCAAGGTTGACAGCCTTGATAACATGCCCAAGTGCTTCATGAAGACGTCCTGCTAGGTTTTGGCAACCAGGTGCTGCCGGTGAACAACACAGTGCACACAAACGACATTAGGAACAGCTTTTTTTAAGTAAGCACTGAATCCCCGATACCTTCCTATCATAGCAGCAGCGCCATCTGTTGCACAAGCCACAATGTTCTTGAGTGGAATGTTGTTCTCCTCAAAATAGATCTCAAGTTTTTTTGAAGATGGATTCTCCTTTAGTGTCAGTCGTTAATTTCAATGCGAAAAGCATTTCTTGACATATTTCATCTACATCAAGAAACCTCACAAATGCCATCAAAAGAGCAGAATTATCAGGTAAAGTTGATTCGTCGAGTTGAAGCGAGAAATCATTCACCTGCAGTTTTGAGATTAATTGGTTTTTCAACATCAGCTGCCATCTCATCAATACGGCGTGATACTGAGGAGTTGCTCAGAGGAATAACACTAATTACCTCTTGTGGACTCTGATTCATGACTGTGAAAGCACTACAGCCACTGCCGGCATGATCAGAGATTCACCGATAGTATGAGGCTTGACCTGCTATTTTGCCAATCAAATTTGCTATCTTGTAAGAAGCCAACATCCCTCTGTCTACTTTTGCCACTTTTTGGGTAAACTATGATTCACTGTCATCCTTCCTTGGAACTCATCACGTAATTTCTTGAAGAAATCTAGCGGCTTGTCTTTTTCTTGCTTTATGTGCAGTCTCCAGATGCTTTTTCAGTTTGCTGGGACGCATACTTTCATTTGAGAGTGAGGTCATACACAGCATGGCCACATAGGCATTGTAGTAGTTTTTGCGGGAGATTCAATGAATCCAAAAGCAAGATATTCGACAGAATACTGTCTGCATTTTTTCTTAGCTGGACTGGTCATGCTTATCTAAAATAAAAAAACAAACAAAACTCATTAAAACTCAGTACCGCTATTTTGTTCTGGAAATCATTGCCCTCCACATATTCAAACAAGCAATAAAAAACAATAGCAAAAGTTATTAGCCATAAAAGATACTCTTACCCCTCCCTCAATAACAAATAAAGTGAATAGATAAATAAAATTCATGACAAGTATGTGTGTGTGTGTACTGAGTGGTACATGAAAGAGACTGTGTAGTTTAAGTAAATGTAATTTTTGTACACTGATAAGTATAAATGTATGTTTGTATGTACATACGTATGGGATATAAAGTTATCTTCACAAACCTCTTTGGTAGAACTTAAATCAAGTCTCTTCCTCGTAAGTCTATGTTAAACTGAAAGACGGATCTATTATTATTTGAAAGAAGAAGAAACAAT
>NC_087203.1:10906793-10919293 GCF_015104395.2 Macrobrachium nipponense
ACACCATTAAACATTTCATCCCTGGTGAAAGGAATACAGGTGTCATCCATTAAGTTCTTCTGCATACAAACCAGTCTGTGTCTTTGTTTCTGTAACTTCCTAAGGCTTTCCTGTATATTTCGAGGGAAGGAATCTAAGCTCGACGCATACGACCATTTGGCGGCTAATGCCTCTGCTTTTCCTCTGGCATTAGGATGTGCATTAGTCTTTCTTTTAACTCCCCTTACTTTATTGACACCATCCCAAATTTGACATAATGATTTTGAAAAGGAGATGTCCCGTAAAAAACTTTCCGAATACTCACTTCTCACCTTTTGCCTCTTTTCTGTAGCATGCTCAGCTGCTGTAACCATCGTTTCTCTATATTGCATATTATTATGGTCTTTAGATCATTCCCTGTGGCATTTTCGTAGCAATTTGTTCCAGCCTTTCACTATTTTATCGTTATGATACCTGGGTTTATGATTACTGGCAGAATTAGTCTTTTTCTGTGGTTTGTAAAGTATGGATTCTCTTACTGCTGGCAAGTCTTCAAGGAGAAAATTTTCATCCTCAATACCTAACAGTTATAACCTTTGTACCAGTCACTTACTTTCCCTATGGAATCATCTTTCTGCCTATCATGTAATATATATAGATTTCTAATGTTAATAAGTCGAATCCTTTTTCTAAATAAAAACTAATTCTAACAAAACTATTTATATTCAAGGATAAAATATGGAGTTTATGTGCCATTTTGAGTAATACTCTTTCTTAACTTACTTGCAGAATGAAGAATATTCATTTCCAGCTCATTGCTTGAATTTTCCATATATTCGGTTATCGAATCAAGAATGTGGGTAAAATCTCCGACCACATTTTTCACATAATCTGGCTTATTAGCTGACAAGCCAGCCTTGCTTGCAACTGGGCTTTCACCAGCACCATTATCATATACATCTGCAACCTCAACATTTTGAGTCACCCTCATTAAGAACCACCTTATTTTGCAAATATATACTATCCATACTATTCTTAATACCTAACACGGCCTGTTTAAGTTCTTCAATCTCTCTACGAAATTCTGAGATAAAGTTATTATAAGGAATTTTCGTCTCCTCACGAGATTTGTTCTTGACGAAACTTTGGTTTTGCTGTTCCATATGCTTTTCCCAGAAATTTTCACTAACCACTGGAACCTGAGTATGAATAAAAGCAGAAATATAATTTCTAAAATTTTCATTAATTGTCTTAAGTGAACGATCACTTTTCGGCCTTCGGGGACAAATTCTAGAGCTGGCATTATGTGCATCCCCCACAATTACAGCATTTTGGTTGGATTATTTCCTTTTTCTTGATTTTGTCACCTCACACCCTCGTGGGATCTACCACAAAATCAGCGATGCTTATTTAAGCACTTCCAGGCCACATGACCCCACTTGCAACACTTATAACACATGATAGGATTGTCAGAGTACACAGCAACACGTTTATATCCTGGGCACTTGATAAATGCTTCCTCTTTTGGAGGACCCTTAATAAGTGCAATTAATTGTGGTTTAGGGACATAATCACTATTAACTTTAACTTTTCTACGCTTTGCCCATATGATAGCTCGTCACTAAAACAACTTCTGGATCGAAGTAAGTAGGGTAGTCAGAAATAATTGCATTTGTACATATACCAAACGACCCCTTTGGTTTTTCCATTACAATATTTTCAAAGCCAATTTTTGTTAAAAAAAATCCAACAGCTACCTCATCCTTCACTGTAATTGGATGTTTCTCCCTTCCTAAAATAGAACCTCAAATTCTGGATGACACTTGGACAACCGAACTGCCCATCGAACCTGATCGTGGAAGCCCAAAACATTCTTGGGAAAATACAGCCGAGGCCTTTCGGCATTAATAACATTACCCTCTTTTGTGGCAGAGCCTTCGCCTAAAAAAAATTTCTTCAGCACTGCTCATCATTTTCCTTTTCTCCATTTTCCTACTTTCGACTGTGATAAAGGGTTGATCGTCATCGCTGCTACTTTGTTTTCTTTTATTTAAAAATCATATCAAGTAACATTTTACAAATAATTATTTGTAAAAATCATATTAAGTACATTTTACAAATAATTATTTGTACTAACGTCTTTCGTAAAGCCATATGAATTTTGTGACAACTGATCTCCAATAACAAAATGCAATCTATTAAGTATGAGCCTCTCCATTAGTTTACACATGTATGACGTTAATGAAATGGGCCATACTCTCCATTACCTTTAGGAACAGGAATAATCAGAGCTAGCTTCCATTTGATAGGTAACCTACCATTTTTATAAGAAAGGTTAATGAAATCTAACAAGGGTCTTTCCTCCATCATTATTAGGCAGTTGATTATGTCATATGTAACCCCATCCAAACCAATGGCAGTTGACCTCTCTTTTTTAATTCCTGGAAACAATTCATCTCTCGTAAAAGGCAAACAAGCTTCATCAGTCAATCCCATTTGCATTTCCACCAACTGTTGTCTCTGTGAACAATGGTTACGCAAACTAATTTGAATATTAGCTGGTAAATTACCAATACTAGAAGCAGTTGCCCACTTCTTAATTAATTCATCTGCCTTACCTTTAGGATTAGGATGGACAACAATTATCTTTTTAACCCGCCTTACTTTGTTAATTGAATTCCACACACCACTCAGAGAGTTCATGAAAGAAACTTCCTCCAAAAAATGATCTCAATACTTGCCCCATAGTAGTTTTCCACTTTTCAGAGGTTTTTGAAAAATTTTATCATCAGAATATATTGATTTTTTTATTAAAATTTCCATTGGAATTATTTTCAGACCTATGTATGTAATACAGTTTCTAAAACATCAAGTATATCATCTGAAAATGTATTCTCGTCATTTGCATGCCCATTTACCGATTTATATTCCTTGTACCATTCAGCTACTTTAAACATAAATCTAGCCTTAGCGTCATCTTTAAGTCTTAACCTTTTACGCCTATGACCGAAAGTCATCCGTTGAATGCCCAAAGTTGTCTCAAGAGCAAAATGATCACTTACTAAGTCACTAACAACTGAAGTAACAGCTTCATACTCCTCCATATTGAAAATAAACTCATAGTCAATTCTTCCCCCTCTTACATGAGTGGGTTCTTTGTTACCTAAAATACGTTACATTATCCAATGAGTTTAGATTAGTGTTCAAAACGTAACCATTTCTATTAGGAATTGCAATATTTTCTAAATTTCGATGGCGAGCATTGAGATCACACATTCTTAAACGTTTCTGGTCAAATATATAAGAGGGTAAGTTTTCAAGAGAAAATCTGTCATTAAGAATATAGACATTAATGATATATATAAAGCAACCTTCAGCATGCAGTTTAAGAGACAAAACTTCAGTACCATCAACAACAAGAGATTCGCAGAATGTAGCAGGAATGCTATTCTTAATGAAAATAGTTAAGCCTGTAGTATTATTTTCCAGGTTAGCAGGCAATTCAAAACTTTGATATCCTGGCAATTGAAATCCTGACCCATTTACACCAACCTCTTGCAAAATAACTACATAATAATTATGAGACAAGCCGTGAGCATTAATATCAGTTGCCGTTTCAAGAAGACTATTTATATTCCAAAATAAACACTTAAGATTAGATAGATCCATTTTTATTACCTACATTCCTTCCTCTTAAACGTTTTTTTGCATATGCAATAACATTACTCCTAAGCTCATCACTTGGAGCTCGCATATAATTCGATACTGCATCTAATAAACTGGTCATATTTTGAACATTATTATCTTAAGAAACCTTCGCAGATTGACGTCCATTCACAGAAATACGCCTTACATTACTAGGGAATGCAACTATTTGAGAGGATGTATCAAGAGCATGCATCTCAACCTCACTTCAACCAAAGATCGAATATCTCTTAGTGGCTTATCCCTAGAATTTAGGCTATCTTTGAAAGAGACATCTGCTACATTGCATATCTTAGTAATCTGACTCGGTAGAGTCAGTCAGTGGTTCTTCAGTTGTTTTACTTCCATGCAAAGAGCAACTATTGCATTACTATTTAGCTCTTTCAAATTCAAATTGTTATTAATCCTATGTTCCCAAACATTGCTCACAGAACGGACCTGGTTATTTGAAATCCCTTCATCAATTGTTTAATTGTTTTTTCAGGGTATCAAATTTGGTCCTTCGAAGTGCCATCTGGTCTAAGTACACTAACAACTGGTCTTTTCTTGCATAACCGAGAGTTTGCATTATGCTCCCCTCCAGAGTTGCAACACTTGGGAGAGATTTTAACGTTGTCCTTAATCTTCTGGAAACATTCTCGAGAGACGTGGCCTTTACTACAGTATCCACATCGGGTCTCATATTGGCACTTGTATGCCCTATGCCCCCACTTACTGCATTTAAAACAAAGGGGTTCCTGTTCTTAAAAAATAGCGACCTTTTTATACTCAAGACAAGGAACAAAAATTTTTTTCAGGAACATCACCTTTTAATACAGCAATCAGTTGTGGTTTTGGGAAAATCTTGCCCCTAGACTTTATTTCACATGTAGCCTTGACGATTCTCTCATTAGTTAGGAGGAGGTCAGCATCAACACAGTAGAATCCCAAATATAATTACCTTAGTTCTTCCCTCTTCACTGGGTTTTTCTAATACAACGCCAGCAAAATCTTTAGTAGTCATATATTCCACGGATACTTCATCTTTCACAGTAACATATTCTTTATAGTTACCTTTCTTTAAAACAGTACCTCAAAATCAGGTCTAGCTTTGTACAATTTAAATGTCCACTGTAATTTGTTATAGTAGTCCATTTGGAGGTTATTTGGAAAGTACAGTCGTTTTCTAGGTACACTACCCCCCTTGGGAGCTCTTCATTCCCATTATCACCATCAAAGAGGATTGGCTGAATATCACTATCATCATATTTCCCATCTTGATGCGGTAAAGTTTTCTTTTTCTTGCTAGCCTTTGTTTTATCATTAACCTGGTCTACCACAAACGAGATCCCACATGACCTCTTGTTTTTTCCTTTCTTCTTAGGCTTTCCAACTAGATAAAAAGTATCACTTGAATCACTGTTCGTGAGGGCTAAATCCATCTGAACGATTCCTATTGCCATCCATCTGTTTTCCGAAATATAAGGGTGACGAAAGAACACGAAAAGTAGGAGAAAATGTCAGCCATGTCCTCATGTGTCGGTTCCCTCGGCCAGAGAGTTTCTAATTGTCATTAACACTGATAGTCTCAGGTAATGTTTGAAGGGTCGTCAATGATATTGACACAACCTCGTCAGTATTATTGACTCGTTTAACTATTGTGTAGTGTGAGGGTGAGATTGTCAATAAATCTAACTCACAAGGCACACCTTCTACCTCAGAAGAACAATTCATTCCTGCTCAGAGTAGTTCAGATGAAAGAGCCCTTTCACATTTTTCCTTCATTTCAGAGATATAAATATTGGTTAATAAAGTGTTTTTTCTACGTGTATTTATTGGGTAGTAAAAATACTTTTCACAATTTTTCATCTGTTGTCGTTTTCATTATTCCTAATAATGTAGTTATTGGCTCGGAAAGTACCTTTTTTTAATTGTATTTTTTCATTCCATTATGTAATCCTTGTTTAGTAAAGCAAGATAAGAGAAAATGTTAATGTATTTATATCATTATATAAAATTTGAGAAGGCATATGATTGCATAATATTTCTCCGTGACTATTCTGCTGATTAACTGAGGCGACATCGCACTTACAAATTTCAAGTCTTCAAATGCATTGCTAGTGGCCAAGTAACGAAGAGTTGCAGACAATCTTTGACTTACTGAAATACTCTTTCTCAAATGTGTTTCTTTCTTTTCTATTAAGGGTTTCATTAAATTCAACAGTTCATCAAACCCTGATCCATCTAAGTGAAGGAACTGTCTAAAATCAGATGGCTCACTGAATCTCAGGTCATCCAAGAGGTTCTCACGTGTATATCAATGGTTCTTTGTGAACCATTCTTTCATCCACTTCTTTTTATTTGTTCTCCTCATAAAAAAAATTTACGGATATGTAAACTAAATCCTTGTCAGAGAGCATTTTGCCATTGTGAAGGCCAAGAGAGAAATGACGATTCTTGTCATTATCATTGAGCAGTGTGAGGGCAAATGATTGAAGACCCCGACTATTGAGTCAATATGATTGACGTCAATATTGTGATAGTGTAGGGGCCAGTTTAGTCAGCATAGAAACTAAGGGAATCTCACTTTCACTAGACAAAATTGTATTTGAACCTAGTTTACCGTATTTAATGTTACCAACTAACTACCATAGGGGAACTGACCATGCTGACATTGGATTGTTACCTAACACTTACATACTTTAGTGTGCACATAAACTCTGGCCTCGTATTATTCCTTCCCCAGCAATGAACCTTTCCATGGTTTGTTGAAGAGAAGGTTTTTTTTCTTTAGAAATGATAACTCATCCCCCAGAAGTTCAAGAGTGACAAGTGGAAAAGTAGTGGAAAGAAGTTAAAAAATGTGCTTCTGCTTGTTTTGCTGTTTAAAAAGAAAAAACTCATTCAGATACATGGATCACAAGTGTTAACTGACTTGCGAAAGACATGTGCTGGTAAGGTAAATTTTCCCTAACTTTCTGGGATTACCTTTTGTTTTCGGGGCTCCATATCGAGCCCTAGCAGGGTTGATTTCATCCTGTGACTGTTTCTCTTGAAGGGAGGAAGGAAACACTATCCTCTGCTTGAGGATGACATCCAGTTTTTTTTTAGTTTATTACTTTCCACAGATCATGGCAAAACCCAAGAAGATGGTCCTTGTTCTTTACAGATGTGAAAGTGAACTTGCCAGGACTTGCCTATTGCTAAGATACCTAAAAAGTTGCAGCCTGAGCACTAGGCCCAAGCTGAAACTATCGGGAAAGTTCAAGTTAGCATTCAATGGTGGTCAAAAGTCAGAAATAAAGTGCTGTTAATTGGTAGACTCTTCTCAAGGGTAAAGCAGAGGTATGTCCATAATGACCAATTTCAGGGGATTTGAAAATTATGCATCTTGATATCCAACAAAAGCAAGAAGTCACCCTCTCTGATGGATTGAAGAACCAAGTAAAAAAGTTTTCATCTTGAATCATGTTTGATGAATGAACCGATTCAGGTGAGAGAGGTTGATGAACCAGTCTCTAATCACTTGTTGACTTCATAGGGACTGATCCTGTAAGACTTCCACTGTGTCTCTGCTCGGCATCACATTTACCTCCTCTCTGAGAGCAATGTATGTACCTAGCTTGTAAGGAGCAAACCTGTGGGGTTGGACTGGAGCATGATCAAGGGGTGGTGAAGACTCCAAAGGGAGTAGATGTCCTTCCTGAAGAACCCCTGCAACTCAGGTCTCCACTGTATTGCTGCCCTGCTGCTAGGCCTAGACAGGCACCTCCTCACTATTGGAAGGCTCGTGAGGGGAAATGCTGCTCTTAGCATCATCCTCCCTTCTTTCTCTTACAGCACTTCCTAGAAAGCAGGGTTGGGACAGTTGAAAGAAAAGTGATGAATCTCCTTTCTAGCAGGGACAAAGATGTCTTGGGTCTTCTTTAGGGAGCAGAGGAGGGCTGGGACTACTTATACCCCAAGAGGAAGACCCGCCACACTTGGAACCATGAAGAACACACCTGGGAAGCTGGATGAAATGTCTTTACCTGTTTCATGGAAAGAATGAGACAGAACTCAGAACCAGCCCATTCCCTAGTGCCAACATGTCCTCAGAATTGGGACAGCATAGCGTCCCATCTCTTCAAGACTATGTTGGCCCATAGGTTAGCTGTCTGTTGGGCTAATTAGGCTTTTGCACTACCTCCAAACAGTAACAGTCTGCTGAACATGGCATCCCTTTCCTGTGTATTGAACCCTTCGAGCATGCCAAGTTTACCACAGTCAATGACCAAGGTCAAGCTAGGATACTACTTGAATGATTACATTTGGGAAAGAGAGACTACTTCCAATTGAAGGCAGTCTATGGAAAAATACTGGACAGCTGCATAAATGGAGGCTAACCTGTAAAGTCAAAATGGCACTGTCCAAGCGTGTTTAGTACTTAATCTAATGGGGCTATGCTGGGGAAGTAAATTGCAAGACCAACTGAACCTTGGCAAATTCTCCTGTCCAAAACTCAGAGAATTAACTTGGTCCAAAACCCTATTAGCAAGCTGTGACCGAGGCATACTGGTTGAAAGTCTGGTCTTCCATTGAGAACATATATAACTTTTGATTGCAGAAAGAGCACCTGTGGAAAGAACAAGGTCTTCCACTAGATCATTATGCTCACGGGTAAGTCTAATGTCCTACTGAAGTGCCTCTGTACTTTGGGTGTATCTGTATCCTGGGGCAAAGGTCACTTGGGACCCTCTAGTACTCCAGTCTCCTGAGGTGTATCCTCTGCAGGGTAGGGAGGCCCAAACCCACCAGCAGTGCCTCGGGATTGCTCAACCATTTAAGCAAATAGACCAGTCAGGCCCTAAGACCAAATTTGCCACATACTCTCCTGTTTTCATTCCTATCAGATTCCCACTTCTCAGTAGCCACTGAAAAAGCACTGCTAACAGGTGAACAACCCTTGGCACCCTGCACAACTAGGTAAAAACAGTACATACCAGGGAGCAAGGCCATGGGTAGTCATCAGCTCGCTTTAACAATGTCCTCATGAGTCAGTGAGAGCAAGCTCACTCAAGCAAACATGGTTGAGAATTATTCATCAATATGGCCTGCATGCTGTTGGCTTACCTTGCTCACATTAGACCTAGCTAGTGGAGTGCATTGTACTAACAAAATTGTACAGGCAGCACCACGAGCATCGGTATGCACAAGTCACTCAAACCTGTGAAAGATGTAATGTTTGCAATTGTGCACAATTATGGAAATTGGATAGGGAAATTGATTGCCTGAAACCTTGTTTAAAAGGTAGGCAGCATGAGAGGCCTCCTCTTGCAAGGTCTGGATGACAGCGCCACTTAGGTTCTGTCACTATCCCAGGATCCCTGCACCACTTTAGGGGAAAAATGAGTAATGGATGGTGAGCATACTGCCTACTCTATTCTCCCTTGCTCATGCTTGGCCTTCCTAATGGTGTGCACCTCACCGGCAGCACCAGTGAAGATAGCGCTGCTAACACCAGTATGCACAGGTCCTGTGGAACCTGGTGAAGACAGTATCATCTGTGCACGAAGCATCAGGTACATCAATGCATTAAACACCGCTCTAGCTTGAACCCAGTTGGTCTTCTCCACAGGAGAAAACTGATCAGTTTTCTTTGCAGAGGAAGACCGAAAGCTCAAAACTTGTAAGACTTCTTGTAGGTACTACAAAATGAAGCAGCCTTCTTCCTCCACTACTCAGTAGCTTTGGAACTCCACAGGAAAGCTCAAAACTTTGTAAGATTCTTGTAGGTACTACAAAATGAAGCAGCCTTCTTCCTCCACTACTCAGTAGCTTTGGAAACTCCACAGGACACATTACCAAGGATGTATGGAGCTTATGTATATTTAGGAGCAACCAGTGAGCCAGTAGACACTGTAAACTTTGAAGTCATCATGTTCATTGTAGACGCTTGTTATGGGAGCTACCCTCCCGGAGGAGAGGAGACTAATAAATCAGATATGCTAGGATCTCCTTAGAAACCCAAGGAGGGCCACAACTCTCATTTTCTCTGTCTCCAATGCACCTGAAAAGGAAATATGGTTAATAGGAGGTACTTTTCCTCCAGTCCAGAGAGAGAGAGGACTCCCCAGAGGATACTTCACCCTCTGAACAGAAAGAAGCCTTGAGGGAAGTCTTCAGAGAAGTCTTCAGAGAAAGAACTTCGCCATCGAGTTGTTTTCCCTGGAGGCATCATTTCATTAAATTTAGTGGTTTTTTCTTTTAAAGGAAGCAAGGCCATTTGAAGTGATGGGTTTGTTTCAAAATAACTCAAACTGAAATACCAGAGGAAAAGGAATAGTCAAAGTTTATTCAATAAAGTTCGGACGGCAAAGTTGGTCAGAGCCAGGAGAGATGCCCACACTATGGAGGCAGAAACAAGCGGAATGCAGTTTACTGCAAACCAACGATTAGGCGGGGCTTTTCCTGTCTGTTAGTAAACTACATCGTCAACAAGTATGAATGGCTGTTTCCAGCTCGCACCTGAATCAAAATCCTTATGGAAAGAACAATGCTTGTATTATTGTAGGAACAAAATTTGCCTACGAATTATTGTTGTTTGCACTGAATATTTTAATCCATGAGTAAAGACACTATTATAAACAGTTTAACTATAATGTCGACTGAAATACCTATATACACACATGCTCAGAAGTCAAGCATTATGAATTGGATTATTTGTTTATGCTGAAGGTAACATTCAGGTAATATAGTTTGATAGAAATGGATGCCATACTTACGGGCGTTGGAATCTTCGTCTCTTCTATTTTTATGTCTATCATGATCTGTAAAACTACGAGTCTTTCAGAAATTAGTATCTTGATATTCAACTCTCATGACAGATGAGTTAGAAAATGGCCCTTATACTTTTTTAAAGCTTCCAGAAGAGCAGATGTTTTCATGTTACGTTGAGAAGACGTCAGAATATTAAAAAGGAAGGTTTAAATTGTATCTTATCAACTGACGAGAACAAAAAATGAGATGTATCAGTACTTTTTCCTCCATGTTTATCATGATAACAGATAGTTCAAGAGCAGTGCTAATTAAGCGCAAGTTTATTTTTACTACCCTTCCTATTACGGTTAATGCATCCATTCTGCCTCTGACTACGAGTTAATGAGTTCTGCTTTCCATCACAAAACAAATGCGCATATAGCTTTAAGAAAATATGCGAGTTTTGCAACATGAAGTTTTATTCACGCACGGCTATCGCAGGAAGAAAAAAACCAAATTGCAACCAGAGTTCAAAGGTATATTTGTGTAATGAATGCATTCAACAATTACTCATTTTTTCCTGTTCAGCTATAAAATGTCGACTGGATAATAGAAGGAGACCCGAATATAAAACAAACATACCATATTCAATCACTAAAAATAACGATTTTAATTTGGTGTTCATATTGACAATAAAAAAAGATTGCAACCACTAATGAAGAAACTTTTATAGAGTACAATAATTCTCCGTTACAAAGTGCATCTTGATTTGAATACTAAAGACTTAATTGAACATCGGGAACATTTTTCTTTACAAACAAATTTTAGATTATGAATTTTAGGAATTTAAGTAATTATAATGCTTAATAAATTCATGACTAGCTGGGACACATTGCCCTCTTATAATTAGGGACATTATTTACTTAATATTACCAATATATTTCTTAAAGGATAAAAAGTTCGATAAAAACTATGAAATAACGGAATAATAGATCTACACTGAAACTACAGATTAATGAACATTCATTCATAGATAATAGTTACATTTACATTGGGGACCGGGGCTGAAATTATGGTAGCAAAGAAATAGGAAAGAAAACGAAACTGGAAAAGCAATAGGAAAACGAAACTGGAAGAGCAATAGGCAACCTTACTGTGGAGACTTGCATATATAAAACATGAGAAAACTAGTGGCTGATCAATGGAAACTTTCTTTTATAGAATTTCCCTTTAAACATGAACTCACAAATAAACGAATTTATTTCCAAAATGTGATTGAATTTTAGTTGTAAATCTGATAGAGTTGATTCGTTTTACATGTGCCAAGTGAATAACGAATTAAGTGTCAGAATAAATCAACATGGATAATCAGTTACAAGTGGCCAAAATAATATTACCCTTCATGACAACTAAGGGAAAAATAAAATAGAACTGATTGCTCACTACCAGTATAAAACCAAAATATAATGAGGTCTCAAGAAACGTTTTAGAATGTGCTGATACGAAAGTAATATTAAGTTCAGGTCTATATGCTTTAAATCCTGTTCTGCACAAGGTGTTATGAAGGAGATTAAGAACATAAAATTAAGATTATAAATAATTCTTGTTAATGACTTAAGATTCCCCTGCGTCAGTCCAGTACCTAGCTAGTCTGTACCACCAATTCCTCATTGATTAATCTGAAATATAATAACATATGTTTTATACTCATATCATTTGCTTTTATACTCCTTTAAAGATATTTTTTTGGTAAAAACTATAGTTTTTTCTTGTAATAATTTCTTCCATTCATGCAGCTTGCATGAGAACAATTTTAGAGCAGACTAAGTGCCAAAGATACTTCACAACGTTTTTTAACTCTAATCATGTTCATAAAATCTCTCTCTCTCTCTCTCCCTCTCTCTCTCATATATATATATATATAGATATATATATATATATATATATATATATATATATATATATATATATACATAATATATATATATATATATATATATATATATATAGTATGTATATATATATATATATATATATATATATATATATATATATATATATATATATGTTAACGAGAATTAATCTCGCTATTTATTTGG